>NC_133032.1:32497500-32797500 GCF_048771995.1 Taeniopygia guttata | reverse complement strand
GAACACAACAGTCAGCATCATTCCTTCTGAGTTACTTTTCAGAATTTCTCTTTAAATTTAGAGTGTGAATTTAGTTGGAAAACTGCAAATCAGATAACACAGATGACAAGTAAGACATGTGCACCCCTGATTTGTGGCTTCAATCCTCACAAAGACCCACATCACAGAAGACTTGATGTTTCCTGAAATTATTTACAGCCCGGTCCTGCTTCCCCACAGCTCAGCCACAGAGCCTCCCTCCTTCTTCACAACCTCTCACTGCCACAAGTCCTGTTAGACCTGCATGGCTGCCTCCCAGAGACGTCATCCTCACCCTGCACCCTTCAAATGTCAAACATTTCCAGAGTGCTGTGAGCAACAGTGACCAAAGTAATTTTTATAACCAGGGATCAATTCTGACTCTCATGACAGAGTAGAAGAGTAACGTGACCTCACCAAGAGTGAAAACCAATATTTTGCTCACCAGTTTGTCAGAAAACAGTATCAATGAATACCCACGAGGGTAACTAAGAAAAGCTGTATCAGAGCTGCTTTCAGGACTAGCAGGACAGCTCAGTAAGTATTTTTGGAGACCGGTCACCCAGGAAGTGAGAACATGTACATGAACACACAAAAGAGAGCAAAAGCTACAGAAGGAGAAGAGGTTCACACCAGCCTCGGAAGAAAACTGCATTTTCAATAAATACCAAAACCCCCACAGGATAGGTTGTTTATAGGCAGTGTTTATACAGCTGCCTCTTTATGCTGTCGTTAGGATAAAAAGACATTGCAGAAGATCTGAAGCAGGAAGCAGTGTCTGTAGGGAAGAACCTTCTCCTGCACTAGGAGATAAACTGTACTTGATCTTTTCTTCTGATCTGCAAGAAACTGTTGCATTCACTATTAAAAAACCCATTAAAAATAGCCCTTACATTTTGCTTGTGGAGAATAGCAACTTGCAAAGGTTACTTTACAAAACCAGAAAAGCAGACTTCAAATTCTTGTACGGATAATCATGTCACAGAACTACATACACTCTTTTTGTTTTTCTTTAGCACTTGAACAATGGAGAGAAGCATTTAAGGGTTTTCTTAATCCCAAAGAACCAGCATATGGATTACTGGCAATTGGATCTAAATGCAGGTGTGAAGAACAGTCAAGAGAAAATGTCAATCTCAGGACAGGTGAGCAGGGCATGTGAAGGCAGCAATATATGGATATATATGATGTACTTTGGACTTGAGCAGTCAATAGGGATTATTTATCTGTACAAGTCAGGTACACAGCATTTCTGTTAGTGCTGACACTTGCCATCAGGATTTATCATGGCATTCCAAGCCCAGAAATTCCCACAAAGCACTTAGATGGGTTCAGATTATTTACTGAGCCTGACCAGTTATGGTGCTTGGGCACAGAACAACTGGAAATGAGACCAAAACTGAGGGACTCACTGAAGAAAAATATGTAAAAGTGTCAAGTCCAGGGAGAAAGTTTAAACAGGCTTTTGTTCCCTTATTGCTGTCTCCTTTGTTAGTACAGGACAAGAATTCAGTGTATAACAAGAAAGGAAATTACAGTTGGGGATCACAAAATTATAAGGAATTTTTTTTTTTTATGTTCCTGATTGACAATGGGAAACTCTTCTGTTTATCAACCAGCTGGTGCTGCTCAGGACACAATTTATATGGCCCAAGCATAACCTGAATTGGGAAGTGTGGCTGTGCAAGGTTCTCATCACCTGCATGTTACCTGAGAGCTTTCCCTTGATGTAAATACATAAAGAATATATGTATATACACCTGTGAAGAAGCCATGGCCACAGACATGAGTGCTGATGTCAGAAATGGCTCTGTGACTATTAAATATTTACAAATATAGGCTGAGTTTTACCTACACCAAATAAAATAAAAACATTCCAAAGTCAGTGCCAGGATGAGGGGTTAGTTTACTTGGCTTCAGTCTTCTCTCACTAGAGCCTAAACACACTGACTGTTTTAAAAGGTTGGAGTTTGGTTTTCCTGTTTTCTCCAAGAGTCAGTTCTGCAAAAGTCTTCAGCATTTAACCACACCTCGGTGGGTAACCATTAATACCTTAACTCAGTGCCTTGAACAGGTCTTTTCTGAAGAAAAAAAAAAATCCCAAAACACACATAACCACCCACAAATGCCCTTTTCATGGTTTACTTAAACACCTATTTATTTCCTGCACAGTACACTGCAATATCTGTTTCTTCAACAAAATAAAAACACTTTCAAATGCTGTAGCAAAATGACACGATCTGTTCCTGGGCAGAACATCAGGTTTCCAAGTGAAACTTCAGTTTATGATGTCTCAGTAAGAAGTAGCAGAATGTACCTAAAGCAAATCTACAGGTAAAGCTTGAAGTGTGCCAACAACACCATTTTAATTTTCCTACAAAAATAAGGACTAATATTCCCTTTAATGACTAAAGAAAAAAGCAGTTGCACACCTGTGGCAATAAACCCTGAACATTAATGCAATTTCTCCTACACTCTGTTACTAAAAGGAAACCCACAAGCATTTTCAATTTAAAAAATTATCAAGATTGATAGAGCTTACCTCTCGGAGTGTAGGTTTGCCTTTGAAAAAATCTGTGTTTTTGCTACTTTTTGGTGGGTTAAATCTTAAATTTAGAAAAGCACATCCATTGGCAATAGCCTCCAAGGGAGCTGGCCCTTCATATGGAAATCCAAGACCAACAAACAGCTGAAAAATACAACACAAGGGATATTTTAATTTTTTGTTATTCACAAAAAAAAAAAAAAGCTAAGAGCCGGCTTAAAAGAAACAAAAACCCATTCTAAATATACCAGCCTGAAGAAAATAGGAGGAATTCAACAGCTCACCACCTCCCACCCAAGCAGTAATGGAATGTCCTGTAAAACACATTTGACAATCATCATCTGTAATGAGCTGAGGTGTTTTTTCATGGAGCTGAGGTAACAACAAGACCCTTTTAGGGCTTTTTTTGGGCGGGGGGAAACATTGGTGGTTTGATTGGTGTTGGAGTGGAAGGTTCTAAAGCAGCCATCTCCAGGAACAGCTGCACCAGTGTTCTCCCACCTCCCAAACCAGCCAAGCCGCTGGCTTTGCCAACACAACACGCTCCTGCTACACTAATTAACAATCCTAATTAAAACGGTAGGTGGCAGCAAACAGCAGCTCACGACACTGGAGAGAAGCAGCAAGAACCTGCAGGGGCTTTAGAGGGTTCAGCACCTCCAAGGGAAACCGGAGCAAAAATCCACCCCAAAGCTTTTCCCCCACTTGCTGAGATTCCAGGTGCTCTAGGAAAGGTTCTGCTCCACTGAAAACACATTACATGTTTTTTTGGAGTTGTTTGAAAAAAATCTTGACCCCTTTCCTGGCCAAATATAATGAAACCCCCTGAATTAAATATAGGATTGATTCTTCATCTTCATTTGAATGTTTGTGTATAATGGGAGAACTACAAGCTCTGAGTTGGAACAATTTCTCAGTACTGCTGCAAAACAATGTGTATGTATATCTATATATATCTATATCTATATATATATCTACTGCTTTTATCAGGACAAATAAAGCACAACTTTCATCACTATGAGAGTCATGCAATCAGGACACATATTCAAGGAGGTCAAGGCATACTATTCTGCATTAAATCTCCTGCAACACAGAAATGAATCCCAGTAACAGAACATTCACAGCTGGAGGCTCCTCCTAGGAGCTGAACCTAAGATTGATGTATAAACCTCTAGTCAGCCCTGTCGTGCACAGGCATTGCAGCATCAATCCTCCCCAACCCATGGCAACAACAGTATAAATTCAGAGTTGGCTCATTTTAGAAAAGCAAGTTAACACTTCTCAGCATAGCTGGGGACACACAATTTGCACTGCATGGAGCTGAATATTGTAATTTCAGTTTTCAATATTCAGGTTAAAGAAGTTGCCTACTTGCAAAAAGTTTCTCAACTCTCTCACAGATTTATACATCTTACAGAAATTCTCCAGTGGCTGACAATAAAAAGATCCAGAAGCTATTTCTACTAAAGATAAATGATATAAATTCTGGTTTTATATATGGCATAAAATACACCACCTTTCAGTCAGAGAAATGCATACTACATATAATCTCAAAAGAGGCTGAATTTATAAAAAGATAATCTATTGAAAACAATAAATGAAGGACATGAAACCATTTCATGCAATCTGCACATAAAATATTATTTATTTAAACTATCCTTAGTTCAGGCAGAAAACCAGCTGAGAACCAGCAATTAAACCTATCTGAAGTATGAATTCCTCCTATGATCCTGTGTTTGTCAGTTATGCAGGGAATGCTGGGTTGTTTGCTTAGTTTTGCACTCTTTTAATAAACTGCTGCTGTGCACTGCTGAGTTCTGTGTCTGACTGGTCCATTTATTTGGGAGGAAGCTCCATGGGAAAAGAAACATGGGTTTATGTTTTGGCAGCACAGAGAGCACTGCCATCACTTAATCTATAATAAATAGCTTACCACCTGTTTCCCATCCATTTTCCAACCTCACCTCTAAGCAGCACTGTTCCTTTGAAGGAAGAAAGAAAGAAGGATGTGTCTGATCCCTAGGAAAGGGGTGTGTGTTTGCTGCCTGGTGGCCTGAGGTTGCAGCCTGGCTCACAGCTGCCTGCAGCCCCTCAAATCCTTCTCTCAGCCCTTCTATCACCCTCCAGCACATCATCATCAAACCAGCTGAAATTCCCAAACTCAATCCAGACCCTTCTCCTTATAAATTGTCCCTTCTAAAGTGTCCTTGCCCATGGCAGCGGGTGGAACTAGATGATCTTTAGGGTCCCTTTCAGCCCAAACCATTCTGTGAGTCTCTCTACAATTACTGTTCCTTGGTCAGGGAGTCAGTATTTTTGTCTGGTATAAAGAGCAAAACAGAAATATCTTACATGCCTCAAGAAAGTCATTATGATTAAAAGAGCAAGTATTAGAAAATACAGGCCTTTTCTGTAACTCACAATGCTCTCATTTGTTAATCCTTTGAATTACATGCAGTTTGTTATTTCCAGAAAGGCTAAAACAATGTGTCAAGGTGCTTCCTAAGAGTATGCAAGTCACTAACTGAAAAATAATTGAAAAAAAGAAAAAAAGTAGAAATAACAGTCAACCATTTTCAGGTACCAGTGAAACAAACATCACCATCAATACAGATGAGGCTATGGGGAAGACAAGGCTCTGTCCCACAGAGTGAAGATTTAGACCAGACTGTGTTTCCCCTAATTTGTGGTGTAGCTGCACACCGCTGCCTCCACCACTGCAGGTGCTGACTGTGGCTCTCAGGGTGATTTCTCATCAGAGGGAGGTCTGGTCACCCAGTACACCATAGAAGGCACCTGCACCCTTGGCCTGAAGATCCATATTACAAAATAATTTCTGCAAAAGTCAACCCTTTTGTGATTCAAACAACTTGAGAATAGAATCACTAGGTAAATATCTTTTCAGCTGATTTTATGAAGTGTAAATATATATTCCTTCATAAAAGGCAATATGAAAACAAAGTTTGTTTGCCTGTGTCTGTGTAAGCAGGGTGTTGTTCCTACTTTTATTAATCTCCATACAGGAATCACAAAACCTACTTAGTGAAAGAATTTGAGCTCTCTGAAAAATTCACAATGACTTGAAGGAAAAAGTTGCATCTGAAACTTTCTCGAAAGGAGAAATATTTCTCAAGAATTCAACACTGGTCCCTCCAAGAGAGCCTGGTCCAAGTCCTCCAGCTGCCCACTTGGCAAGGAGCCCTGTGAGTTGGCAGAAGGCTGCCAGCTCGCCTGCACCATTCTCCTCCACCGTGATGAATGGCTTTCCATCTCCTCATTAGGAACTGGAGCCATGGCTCGTTTTTGTCATGCTCTGCACAGCTGAAGCAGCCATGGTGAATCTCAAACAGCCCCTCCTGCCTGCAGAACTCCCTCCCTCTGAAATCTGCTGCTTTATAGCACACACACAACGAAATGGCAGCTGCACACTGCCTGGAATAGCCGTGTCCTACAGCTACTGCAGGGACCAAAGACATTTTGGGAATGCAAAGCTCTGATTAACAATCACAGGCTGAGCCCTTACCTACTGGTATTT
Source organism: Taeniopygia guttata (assembly GCF_048771995.1). Lineage (NCBI taxonomy): Eukaryota > Metazoa > Chordata > Aves > Passeriformes > Estrildidae > Taeniopygia > Taeniopygia guttata. The sequence goes on along the minus strand of NC_133032.1, from coordinate 32,791,402 downwards.
TGCTGTCTAAGGCAAAGTGAAGCAGTGCAGCATAAGCTGACACTTTTGACTAGGCTGAACCATGTGATTTGTTAAATTATTATTTTGCTCTCCCTTTCTGAAAACCAGAACATTTGTCAGCTGACCTAACAAAAACCTGCTAACACAGTGCTGAAATCACAACCCATGATAGGCCATTCTTGCCCGTGGTCTCAACACATCTGAAGGTTTCTGGAAGTTTGAGGACAAAGGTTGCTGTCTCCTCACGATGCTCCAGACAAGCACTGCACCCACAGAGGTTCCCAGCCTGGAGTTGGCCCTGATTATTCACACACCTGCAGCACAGGGATGGTCTGGTGACAAAACCTCATAATTAAATTCGTTAGGGGACTCTGGCCATGCTGCCTAGTGAATAAAGTGATTATGATTAAAAAGTGTCCTTGAACTTCACTGCATGTGTGCATGTGCACACACACACGGGGCTCCTCCGGGCACAAAGCTCCTCTTCAAGTCACCTCGATTTTTGTGAGAAACCTGCACTTATTTTAGCAATTCAATCCATGATCCATCTGATATAAACACATTTGACCCACATAGGCAGCAGATGGCCACTGGTGACAGGCGAGAGTGTTTTGTACTAAGCTGTGTTCAAGTATTGCCTCTTAAAGAGTATTAAAATCTGGAACTGTGAATATACAGGCAGCAAGACTTGGAGCAAGTGTGTCTGTTGATCAACACTGACAGGTAACCATATGCTGAGGCAGAACAGCCAGACTACCTATGAGATACAAAGCATCAGCCACCAAAAAACCCCAAAAACCCAGCCACCCCAATTCCCCTCCAACTGAAAAGTCCAAAAAATGAGATGGGAGATCTCAGTTTCCACTTTCAATGCCAGGATGCTGCTGTTTTACTTTTTCTGCTCAATTAGATATATTGAAACTGTATTAGGCAGGAATAATAAGCAAAATGCATGATGCAATAAGCCATATTTAATTTCATTTTGTTGCAAAATCAGAAATACACTGCACTCTCATTTCCCTGACAATACTTATGCATTAGGAGAAGCAGATGGACTATTAACAGCTTATCATCAGGGCAAAGTTTTGTTAGCCTGGCTGTATTCTAAATAAATCATTTCCTTAAAAGGAAATGATTTGCAAGGAAAAGGAAAATAAAACAGGAAAATAAAAAAGGAAAGTTGCAAACCTGCTAACATAAGTTCAGCAAAGCCACATAAAAATACTGCTTGCAGATGTAATTTTTAAAACCCTGACTTCCTGTTATGGGGTTCTGAAACACGTCAATAATTTTCTCAGTACCATCTACTAAGAAATGCAGCAAATTCTGAAAATTATTTTCCCCAATGTTATGAAAGAAAAAACTAATCATAACCAACGGCCAACAACAGAATAAAAATCATTAAAATCTGAAATGCTCCAGGACTCTGACAACAACACAGCACAGATCCATGCTTTTCACCAGATACTTTTTGTGAAAAATAAGCAATTTTCTATCTCAGGAGCACTTCACAATCCCAACAGTCTCCTCCATCTGATGTTGCAATTACTGCCCAAAATCTGAGTGGAAGTAGCCTGCTCCCTCCTGTGTCACAAAATCCATACAAGTAAACTGCAACGTGTAGGTATCAACTTGAGTTTGTCCTAAATTGAATGTGACTTTACATTGCATCTTAGAGCACAGCAAATATAACCAATACCAACTAGATCAGACATCTAGTTAATACTGAAAAGCAAGCTTTTTAATGTGATCCATGCAAGATGGCTGATAAAAAATGAGAGAAAGTCTTAGTTAAACATAACTATTATCATGAACTGGTACTTGTATAGGGACCTCAGTAATTCTATAGAAAGTCCATTTGCTTATTTTACTATTTCAGTGAATTGAACACATGTTTTTTTAGGAGGTAGTCACTGTTCATGCCTGGGGCTATTACAAGACAATATACAATATTCTTCCCACATTATGATGAACACAGGGATTTCATACTCCACAAAGGCAAAAGCTGTGTAATCTCAGATTATCTATTACGAAAGCAAATGTTGACTTTTTAATATGCAACATTATGTGTATCTGCATGCATCAAGCACATACACACAGTGGTTGTATTTAAAAACTCATAATTTACCAACAGCTGTCACACAGAGATGTCAAATTACCATCATTTTCCCAAGTACTTCAAAAAGGAGATCTCTGCAATTGTGTGGGAAGCCTAAGAGGTGCTTGTTTTTTTCTTTTCCTTTTTTTTTTAAGAGATTTTTCTGTGGAATTGCACAGCAAGAAACTGTCAGCAGTGGTGCACTTCCACAGTTTCTGCTAATGTTAAACACACAACTCCCTTCTTTCACCAACTTGAAGGTAAACATCCTATTTAAATGTAATCTAGTGAAGCGTTTTAATGCTACAGAGTGCCACAAAGACGATGGGAAGGGCAGAGAATCCCAACAAAACTGTGGGGACAAATGTTTATTCCATGTATATCCTGTCCCTCATCTTGAGTTGCCTTGACTCTGGGCCACAGGCAAAGCACATCACAAAAACCACTCCTGTGCCACTCTCTGAGCACAGCTGAGGCAGGGAAGGACATGAATGGCAAATGAAGGAAGGGCAGCTTTGCTCTCCTCCCTGAGAGCAGGGCTGCTCTGGGTTAAAGCCACTGGGAGGCCACAGCAAGCACGTGGCTGGGCAGCTTTTGGATGTTACCTAACCTTGACCTCAGGGATGTAAAACAGAGCATATTCTCAGCTGATAATCTCCTTGAGCTGAATATCACATTCAAGAAAATGAAAAATGCATTTATCCCCGTTTCTCGAGCTGGTTGTTAAATGGGACTGTAGGTTGTCATCCCAATTTTCTAATATGAGCTGTCAATCCACCAGACAGACATGATGAAAAATGTATTCTTGGCACACAGAACACAACTTAAGCTCCTTTACACATGATATTTTTTTCCCAGTGCTTTTAAATTAGGAGCTTATTCATAGGAGGTGAAATGCAGGCACTTCAGACACCCTCTACTTGGAGATATTTTTTGCCACCACTCCTGCTTGACAAACTTACTTTGGTTTCCCTCAGCAGAAACTGCAAATCCCTTCCACTGAGTATTCCATGGTTCTTGACATAGCCAGGAATGTACATGGTGCTTGTCCCATGAACAGTTCCATGGACCTCCATGTAGGTGTGGATGACATCCAGATAAGCCTTCTTATCCTGTAATAGCAAGGAAAAAACATTTTTAGTCGTTACAAATTTGAAGCAGCAATATTTAATCAGAGTTGGCTTTTCAATCTCCTGTATCACAAAAGCCAGGGAAAGAAGTTCACTCATTCCTATTTGATTTCTAAAATGTTTGATCTTTACATTATTAGTTTGGTTTTCTACTAAACTAGAAGAAAACTGCAGCTTTTTCATTTAAAGTCAAGGTATAAAGAAATCAATACCAAGACCCTCTTAATTTCTAATTGGACACAAGCCAGGGCTTTATCAGACAGCTGTAATCTCAGTATGCTGAAAAAATACTTGGCCTAAAAATACTAAAAACCCATTTTGAAATATCACATTTTCACTGTTTTGGTCAAAGATGCAAAATAATTCTCTTCTCTGTGAAAAAAAGGTGAATGTCACCTTAGTAAGATGCAGTCTTGCCAACTGAATAACTGAACACCCCCTTTATCTAAATACCAGTGTTGGAGTTCCATGAGAGACCTACAAATGTTCTGCCTACCTGAATCTTTAAAAGCATTTTGGAAAAGACCCAGAGAAGAGCAATGGCTTTAATGTTGCATTAAAAAAAAACAAAACAAAACAAAACAAAAAAAAACCCCCAAAAAACAACCTAGTACACCATCCTAGTTTGCACACAAGATTTACTTAAATTTTCAATGCCATATGTTTTTTTGAGTTTTGAAGACTACTGGCATTCCAAGGCAATTAGCTGAAGACTGTATTTACACGTAGTCTGCAACACAGATCAGAAGACTTTCCCTCAATATTTGCACATAGTCGTAGTAATAGCTCTAAAATCAGGCAACAAGTTGCTCTTCTTGGCAGCAAGTGAGTTTTTACCAATTCTACTTTCACTCACTATTTTTGTCATGTAAATTCTGTGCACAGTTCCTCCACAGCCCTGTGTGAAAGCTGGCCAACAATTTTACTGAAGTTCATTCAAAGGATGAAGTAGACTGATGAAAATCCTGTCTTTTCCAACCCTGAAGGAGCGGATGTCACACCTAGGTGATGAGTGCTACTTCTTACATCTTTCCTTGCTGAATTAATTGCTGCAGAGGGTGTTTAATGTGTGTGACAGTGGCTTCTCCCTTCAGTCTGCTCTGCTGGTGCTGGGCAGGATGGGCTGAGCCACCCCTGAATGTTCTGGCAGCTCTGCCAAGGCTGCACCAGCCAGACACTGTCCTGGGAAAAGTGTTACCTAAAACAGCCAACAGATAAAGACAAAGATGCTTTCTTGTTCTTCTGGCTGCTCTTGTTATTAATTAACACAAGTTATTCAAAAAACTAAAAGCTTGTTCCATTTTTTACTTTGAATTTGAATTGCTCTCTAAGAGATGTTCCTCATGTAATTGCTAAAATACCACAATTACAAACTGTGGGAAACTTGTACACTTTGTCAAAAGAAAATCCATTTAGAAGTTCTTTGGAAATGAGGATGAGAAATATAAAAGGAGTGGCCTGGTCTTGTTTCCAAAGGACACCTTCAACCTGCCTGCCTGGCTTTTAACACATCCAGAACTCTGGAGTGTTCAGGGTTCTGAATGGAAGAGAAGCAGCAGGTGCTACTGACACCATCCACCTGTGGCCACAACATCAAGGCATTGCCTCAGACTTTACTGGCTCATGACACAAACCCTGGCGACACAAATGCACTCTAACTCAAAAAAAAAACCTGAGCAACAAGCAGCTAGAAAGATCAAAACTAAGATTACCTAAAATTGCACTTCTTTTCAAGATTGCAATGACAATTTTACAAACCTTTTACAGACTACTTAGCTATTTAAAAATGACATTAACCATGCACAGTCAAAACTGGGAATAGTACTTAGGCATATAATCAACTTCTTTCCCAATTCAGAGTCTAAAACCATAAATAAAACATTTCTTATCCAAATGAATGGATACTTTATCCAACAAAAATCTCACTCTTTTATTTCCTTACTTACTTTTGAGTCAAAACCAATTGCTTTCATAATCATCTACAAAGTACCATAAAAGTACTATTAGCACCTTATACTTTACCTAAAGCTCACTAACATTTGTCTCCTTTTGCCATTAAGTAGTCCTGAATTTCCACGTTCCTTGCAGACAAGTGTTATTTTGGATCATAAAAGTATATATTCTAGGAAGCCACCTCAGAAAAATGATCAGGACACATAATCAAATTCTAGACATTAAAAAGGGTGAATTAGAAAATGAGAGAGTGCAAAAATGGCATTTATAATTAGAGAGGCTACATGTAAATAAAGCAAGAAATGTGAATTGCAAACAAAATACTAACATTCCTTCAACTATTTATCTGGTTTTTGAGTTGCTCACTTGGGAGCAATTATTCTTTTATCTTAAACCACTTGAACTTTACTTTCTCCAAGATGGATTCAAAGAGACAAGATCATGAGCTGCTGGGGACTGATGCAAACTTGACATCCTCTGCAGTTTGTGTCAGGCTGCACTGCTCACCCTGCTGCCCCCACTGCAAACCTAGACTTAGAGGATGGAAGATAGTCACATTTTAAAAGAGGCAAATTACTTCTCCCCAGAATCAAAATGGAAATGCAACACTAAGTAACAGCTACACAAACCTTTTCTGAAACAATTTTTCAGCAGCTAAAATAAATATGCCATTCAGAAAAGTACTGTTTGTTGATCACTGACTGTAGAACTGCTATTACTGTTCATCAATCACTTCCACCTACTTTTAAAAGCATCATGATAAAGCCTTTCTCACCAAAGAAATCAAGTGACAACTGTTTGATAAGTCTTTCCCTAGGACAATATTGACAACAAGACACCGTATGAAGAGGTGAAATTTTAAGTTTGGTGGGTAAAAAATTTAAAAATAAAAGCTACAAAAATATTGGTGGAAACACAATTTATCAAGAACTAAACTCTGGTTTTAGTTTTCTCAATGTAGTAGCTGGTGGCAATTAACAACTCTGCTTTATCAACAGTTTGCCAATCTAAGGTAATGACAGTATTTTGCAATTTTGGACCATTTGGGTACCCTCACAGAACACAAAAATTTCAGCACTCAATGAAATCAAGCGTCACTACAGGCCAGCTGCATTACAGAAGAGTTTGATTCAGAGTCCTCAGCTGCTTTATGGCTTGAAAGTTCAGACTACAAAACATATGTAAAACAGCCCATATATCCAGCCTCACTTCCTTGCATTGAAAGATTCAGAAGGGAATGGTTTTATAAAGCTTGACAAATGTAATTCAGAAAAGCAAGTACTGGGATACATCTTTGTGTATCCTAAATGCATACTGTAAAGAACTAAATGCATACTGTAGAGAAGTTCCATCATCTGAGTGCTTATCTGTAGAAGTGTCAAGTCAAAAGTAAGCCAAAATTCAGTGTACATGCAATGTATGACAATCAAGATTGTGACACAAACATAATCTCTGCTCGAGAACTGTCACCCTCTCAAAGACTTCTCAAGACATGCCTGAATAATGAAAATCCTGTCTAGCAGTGCACAAAGGCTGGGGAATAGTAAGAGATTAAAATGCATACAGTGTTTTACTCACAAAGAGTAGATTAAGTCTCCTCAAAGTCAAATATGAAACTTTCAAATTTATAAATCTGAATTTGCCCTGAATCCATAAATGGATGTGGAGAAGATTCAGTGATTCACGACTAGTAAGTACGAATTCTACACTGACCAAGTAATCTGAAATGTAAATAAAGAGTTAACTATGTAACCACATAAACCCATCAAAATGACAATTCTTCCTGTCCAAGGAAATCCTCTCTCACCAAACTGGTAGCATTTTCTAAAGAAGACAATCAGCTTGTAGGAATTCTCTGGAGTTCTTAAAGGAATTAAAACTCTTGGGGAGAGATTGGGAATCACTCTTGTGAACGAACAGTCATTATGTGAAAGAGAACAGAGAAGTGACACAAGTAAGCTGTCATTATTCACAGCAACAAAACCCAAACTAACTTCAAAATGTTGGATGAAAATGCTAATATTGAACACCTAGGGTTTTAAAGCTTTTGAAAAAGCCCCCTCAGTAATCTAAGGGACAGAGAGACTAGAAAAGAGACCATCTGATAAATTCTGTCACAAAAACCTAGGAAATAAACTCTCCAACCAATTAGTCAGGTTAGAAAGCTGACATTACTTTATTAGCAGCACTGGATGCATGGGAAATTCTCTCAAAAGCATGCATGCTCAATAACTTAAGAGACCAGGCTATATTCCTGAAATTAATGCATATTCATCACACTTCCTGAATACATGCACATGTGCTAATTACTGCTATGGACTTGTTTGATATGGTTCTGGCTCTTTTGCTGAATTTTTTCTCCTTGAGAGTATCTCAAATATGTCACCAAGTCATAATGTACTTCTCTTATCCTCCTTTTCTCAAACACACAATCCTTGTTCTCAAAACTAAGACAGCAGCCAGTACACATTCATCACTAATACAAGTAAACAAGGAGGCATTAGCTGGCACAAGACTAGTAAGTCTCAGACACAGGGAGTTAACACAAGGCCACATTAATCTCTAGCATTTGTACTAAGCACTGCATGGTACAAAACTCAGCATTAACCATGAATATGGGCATAATATAATAATAATGTGCTGAAGTTGAAAGTATTTTCCACCATCTTCCCCTACTGCTGCATAGACTTCTTCTCACAGAAACAAAACCTGTTTGGTAACTTCACTAAAGTGACAGAAATATTGAAAACCAGTCCTCACTTCAAGTGTGGAAAGAAACCCCTGAGCCAACCAGTGTCACTCAAGAATGAAGACTTTGCATTGTAGCAACACATGATTATGGCCCATGAAAAAAATCAGTCCATTGTTCAGTAGCAGTCAGTCCACTCACCAACCAAGTAAATGATAGAAATTTTTTGGAAAGAAATCCAGAAATAAAGAGAATATTATTGAACTATTGTGTAAAAACCATTCTTTCTCTCCCTCCTCACACACCGCTGCATTTCTGGTCCATTTTCTCAAAAAGAAGCTGAAAACATTGGACAGTGTTCTGAGAGGGGTAAGAAGGATCCAAGACAGGACAGTTTCCACTGTTACACACAGAAATCTGCAAGAAATGCTTTAACAATTCCTCAGTTTGAAAAAGACAACTTGTCAGAATGAGGGAGGTTTACAAATCCATAGTTGGCATAAAGAACGTGAATAGTGACTGACTATTCAAAATGTCCTATACAAAGAAATCCAAACAAAGCACACAGGGGGCAGGTTTAGGAAAATTAACTATTAACTAAAATTAACTATTTCCCCTGCAACAGGTCATAAATTTGAGGGACTCAATGACAGAAAAAGCTGCAGAGGCAAAGCCAAGTTTGCACAGGTTCATGATCAAACACTTTGAAATCACCTCTTACTGAGATCTCAATAATGTGTGAACAGACAGTTTATCAACAGAGAAACAGATTCAGGAAATACACTGAATTAAAAAAGCTGGAATGAGAGAGAATTTGCAAGGGAAGTATTATATAACTTTGCCATGTTCTTGCTCTTCCTGAATGTCCATTTATAGTATCTTTTTTAGGCACCATTTATCTCTGAATAAAACACACATTGGCACATATATAAATGCTGCACAAGGAATGAGCAAAACACCTCAGGGAAGGTTTAGGATTTCTGGCAGAGCTTGAAGAACCTTATCCACTCCCCTATCCTCATCTTTTTCATCCATGAAGGTTTGGGGCTTTTTAAACACAAAAAAAAGTTTTCCCAAGAGGTTTTCCCAAGATTTGACAATTTCATTGTCATTCAATGCACAGCAACACCTGATCAGCAATTTCCTGCCCTTTGAATGGAAATTTCCAGAGCCAAGGAGACATCCTTGTTCACTATAAGTGCTGAAGGAGAAAAGTGAAGGGATACAGATGGAAATAGGAAGTGGGACCAGAGGAAGAAAAGGTTGTGTTGGTCTTGTGCTAACCAAGTAACAGTAGATGATTCTGTTAATCAGTACTGCGAGACCTCAGCAATTCATTTTGCTGCTGAAGAGTTCTGCAAAGTGAGAAACTGATCACTGGCAGGCAAATATCCATGAAAAAAAGTAGATTTTTTTTCTTCATTCATAATATAAACTCTAATTTTCATAATGTATGTTAAAGAATAAGCCTTTAAAGTTGTATGCTTATTTACTGCACTCATTTTTTGACTGACTTGTTTATGATCCATACTGCTCTCAGAAGGAAATGGTGAATTTCAGAAATGTTGTTGAGGTAAAGTGTCTGGCTCATTCCAATTTGTTAGATTTGTGGCATAGTGCAGGACAGTGCCCCTAGTGCAGGCTCTCGGGTTTGAGCCTAGAGCTCAAATTGATCAATTGATCAATTTTGATCAATTGATAAGCCCCCAGTGCTGCTGCACATTGAGAGGAACACAGAATAGAACCACAAGACAAGTTTGTGACTGCAGTGACCATGTGGGAGAAAAGCTGAGAAGGAACTTCTGTCCCTTTACTTATTTTTCTTTTAGTTTAAAAGTTGAAATGAAATATTTATCCAAAGTACAATCCTAAATGTGAAGTACAAAAACAGACCAGAAGGAAGGGACTTTCCTCCCACTCTATACAAGAGGGTGTATGATGGGGAAATTACATTTCATCACACGTTCCCTGGAGCTATAAAGGGAACTTTAGTGTGAACAGCCTCAGTGATGTGCTTTCCCATTGAGAACAAGCTAAAGGTAACCATTTCTAATGCAGCTCCAAGTTGCTATGCAGGCAGTAGATATTTAAGAAGAATGCCTAGCTTTTCAAGCGCCATTAGTAAGAAACTCACACATTATTTTGCCTCTAAATATACATATATTTTCAATATTTGCTCCATTAGACTACAATAAAATACTAAAGCAGTCATCATATACTTATGTTATGCATTGATGCCTATTTTCGGATACAAGCAACCTTCTGACTTCTCTAACAGCAACTCAAAAAAAAACCAAGAAAAGAAAGAAATAGCAAGTACTAGAAAATAAATTTTACTTTCTTTAGGATTAAGGGTCAAATTAGTGGGAGAGTACAACAGTAAATTGCAGGAAGAAGAACAAAGAAAAGACTTAGAAACCTGAGCTAAGACAACATGAAAGGCTTCAAACATTCTCTTTTAGTTGAAATGGTCTGTAATTAAAGCAAATTTTGATAATGGAGAGCATTATGGGTTTCACATACATTTTATCAATTCCGTTTTTTCCACCCCACTTTGGCATAGATAGGACTCTTTTTACTCCTTAGTACTGCCAAAAATCCCAGACAAAACCCCAAACCTCTTATCCCAACAAACACTTTCCCAAAACTTGGTAAATGCTGCCCTTCATAGCTTACCTCTAAAGATAACCTTTAGAAATGTGGCAAAATTCTTTAGAGCCTCCTAATTATTATCCTCAACCCACCTAGGGTGGATTTAGTTATCAGAGGGTAACAAAGCAGATTTGTCTTACACTCTGCACCACAGCACCACACATCCCTCCTGAGCTCAGGTGATGCTCCCAGACTTGGCCACTGTGGGATGGGATGGGATGGATGTCACTGGGCTCAGGCACACAGAAGAACCCACATCCATGGCTATGGAAAGCCATGGTGGTTTATACAGCCCCAGGGTGAAGAGGTCCTGTGCACACCTCAGCCCCACTTGGTTTAAAATAAACAATGTTTTGTTTATTTAAATAATTTGCTTGGTTTAAAATAAATAATTGATTCCCAAAAGCATCAAAGTCTGGGGACAAGAACGCTGTCCCCTCCCCACTGTGCTCCTCTAATGAATGATCAGCCCCACCAGTGCCACATGTACTCTGTGCAGATTACACTTCTCATTAATTGGCCATGTTCAGCAGAAAGAACAGGAGCAGGATAAATAGATTAGTCTGGTTCCATACAAGCCGTGGTGGCAGATGAAAAGAGCACTGAACAGGGAAAATGAAAGAAACGTGAAATAAGCAAATTACACAGACACAAGATTAGTTCAGCCTTTCTCTTGATCACAAGAATGGATTTTATCACTCCAGATAAGGAATCCCACACTGTAACTGATTCAAAGCCTATCTGCAGTGATTTGCACTTTATATATGAGTGCATGACTGCAGTTACAATCTGCAAGTTACAGCTTTAATCTGCTCGATGTTACCAGCACACAGAACACATTTTAATATGGCCAGATACCAAATCAAACATCTTGGAAAAAACAAGATAGGAAATACTGATAAAATACAGCAGTGACTTGAAAAGCAGCACTTTAAAAAATAATACAAAGGTCTTGGCTGAGAGTTCCTAATGGTGAAAAGGGGACCTGTCTAAAAATGAGACAGCATTTCCTTTTTGATTTGATGCTGGTATGACCCACATGCCCTTTGCAAACACTCACTTTTCAAGAGGAATGTGAATTATCTTGAGCAGGTTCAGAGAAAACAGACATGTGAAAACTCTTAAGGATTAGAAAGCACAAAGCTCTCGGGGGCTCAGCATATATAGGATTTTCAGGAGATGACTGTGAGTTACTTTGACCTCAACCTATATATTCCTACAGGGCAACAGAACAGAAACATCATCAGACCTGTTGAGAAAGTTTATAGCTGCTGCTAAGACTGGAAACAACCATATGGAAATCTGTATCAGAAATAATGTAAAGTCTTAAAAGAAAAGGCAATTACTGGAGGACTTCACCTGAAGAAACAGTGGGCTTTTCCATTGTGTGCTGTTTAAAAATCAAGACTGGGTGTTTTTTCCCAAAAAGCCAAGTTTTTGTCTTAAACAGCCCATGATAAGGAGGATATGGGCATACAGAATATTTGGGCACACAGAGGTGGAGGTAACTTGGAAGAAATCCAGTTACTAGTAAGTAATCTCCTTGAAAAGTGCATGAGGTGCACTTTTCCCAGGTGTGTCAGCCTGGAAGAAGGAGCCACAGAAAAGGATAATGGCTGAAAAAAAGAGGACCATTATGACTTTAAAACACAATATACTTTAATTTAGTGAAAACATCACCATTGGTGTTGTTATTCTGCTGTTCTCATCTGCAGATGAGAGAAAATACAATAATGGTAATATTAAAGAAACAAAACTCCAATGTTATTACAGGGATATAAAATGAGACTGCACACTTTTAAAGCCTTTAGTGATACTGCCTTTCCATCTCAAAATGCAGCCCATTTTTTGTTGTAGATATAAGAACAGAAGCAATTGAAAGACAGGTTTGCTTATGATTAATGAAAATTCACACCTTAAATTCTACATTATGTTTACCAGCCTTCTGCATTTTCTAAAATTATTGTGACATTAAGACTATATTTTTTTAGTCTACCAAAAAAGTGTTCAGAAATAGCAAAGGACCCATATCAATCTAGACAGAAGTTTCTCTAACAGAAAGACTTCAAAATGTTCAGTTTAATTATTCAAATGCATTTGTTTCCAGAAATAGAATTTAATGGGTTTAGACAGATGGGAAACTTTCAAATTTCAAATTATACTTTATTTTATCAATCAACATAAATTTACTCAAGTATATGAGTATAAAAAACTCACCTTCCAGAAATTATCTACTTTGCCATAAACGAGAGATTGATTCTGCCTTTTGATGTCATTAATGTGTTTAATGTCACTGGAATTCAGATGCTGCTCTACCACAAATCCAAGGAAGCTGTTGTCTGGAGTGTGAGCTGTAAGAAACAGAGCAGATTCAGCACCTTTGACAATATTGCTTAATGCTACATTAGAATGAATGTTGTCAGAAAAGAAGCTATAAGGAACATATTATGCAACTGATCACCTCCTTCTTATTAGTACAGAAAGACACATTTGCTTGCTTTATTATCCAAAATAGTTTTTATTAATTTTAAGTCCTTCTCCATATGCCTGCTGGAGTAAGCAGCTATTTTCTGTCTTGTTTCTGATATTAAAAACTCTGCAGCTGGGCTGAGTCCAATGGTAATAATCTTTTTTGTCTGTGTGCTAAGCTTTATTTTATTATAAGAGATACAAGAAACAGAAGAAATTCAGCTTGACAAATCTCAGAGATAAAATACCATCAGTTTGAAAACCCCCTGAATTTATGCTTGTTAGCAAAGATGCAAGCAAAAATGGATGTTGCTCAATGGCATAAATAAATTTTAGCAAATTTCTTGGATTCACCTCCTACACTGGAATTACCAACAGCAACCACCCAACTCTCTGTGTATTATGTACCCAAGCTAATTACTGGCCTATCAAGTCACACTATGCAAATCAGAATACAAATTGCATTGCCTAATTCACCCAGACACAGTGATCATAAAATATTTAAATGTGGCAACTGAAGACAGCAAAGCTGTTTTCAATCTAATCCAGGCAAAAAAAAAAAAACCCAACAAAACAAAACAACAACAACAAAAAAACCTGTGTGCAAAGGATATGCAATTTATTCACAGTTTTTTATATTAATTTTAGCCCCTGTTGGTCTTTTTTCCAGCAGTGCCAGTCACTGTTCTCCCCCCATAAAGACACAGATATTTAGGCTTATTAAAAGTAAGGGATTTTGTTGTTTTGGATTGTGTTTTTTTTTGTAGACTGGGTATTTAATTCCAGTGATGGACCCCAACACTCAATGCTTCAGGTAGAAATCCATCCCTACTATATAAAAACTATTCCAACACATGGGGGGGGTTTTGTCTCTAGAAGTGCCATAGCCTCACAAGTGCACATAGAAAAAGAAAGATCCTGCAATAAACAGCAGGATCTCCTCTCTAGGCCTCCTGTTAAATTCTGGCACACAAGCTGACAATTAATCACATTTTGAAAAGCTTAAGAACACAAAACAAAACAAAAAACTCCTAAATCCAAAGACAACGCCCCAGGCATTTTCGATATGTGCAATGCTAAACCTCTACTAGAGTTATTAAGGAAAAAAATTCTATTGCAATTATGAGGTTTTGCATTTTTGTTCCTGAAAAATCAGCCAAGTGGAAAATGCAGGAGAGCAGAGAAACCATACACAGTGTACACGTCCCTCTGCCATTACATTTAGTCTTTCAAATGACAATTACTCTTTTTCACAAAAAATGCCTCAGCAACAGCCAGGCACCCACTTAGACCCAAGGACTTTTTATAATTTTACACAGCAAACAGCACATTTCAAATATGTCTGAAAAGGGGCATTTTTTCCATCCTTTCATATTTTTGGATGAGAGACTGAATTCAAAGGAGAGGCAAGGCAATACACACTCAAAAGAAAAATAAACCTTTGTTAAAGTTAGAACTTAGAATTGGTGAAATTCAGTGCCTCAAACATCACGGACAGGAAGCAGCACTCAGATGGATTTTTAAGCAAGATCACGCACTTTTAGAAGTACCAGTGCTGTTATTTTGCATGAAGGTATTTGAATTAAAAACATGGAAAACATCAAAAGGGGGAAAAGCTCTCACGCTTCTGAGAAACTCAGAGAACAGTCAAGCACTTGGTAATATGCCACAGGTTTGAATATGGCTTGCTTGTTGCTCAGGATAATTTTCTGCCCTTATAATCAGAGTTCTCAAAACATAATAAGAGTCTGGGGATCTTGGGAAGCTGTCCAGGGTTCCAATCTGCCATAAAACCTTTACTGATGCATAATGTGCACTTTTAATCACAACCCCATAAAGATGGTGCTATCTCTGCAGCAGAGAACAAAACAACAAATATAAACTTTAAATATCATAAAACATGTTGACTCTTCTGCACCTAGTACAAAAAAAAAAAAAAAAGAAGAAAAAAAAAGAAAAATCCTTGAATAATCCACAGCACTGAAATCACTCATGCTTCAGAATTAGTTTGCCTGCAATCTATTTACCCCTTTTCTTGCAGAGGAAAACCCACAGTCATTTCCAGCAGTAAAAATTGGAAATGGTTATTTATTAAAATTCCAATACAGTCATACTCTTTGGAAAATTCATTATGAAGCAATTTTCTCTGCACAAGAGACTGCACCAGTGGCAGTCTGTACTGCCACAACAGAGATCTCTAGTAAGAAGATTTACTTTTTTCTGCATTTCATGGAGTGGGACTGAGCAGTGCACACACAGTACCCAGCTGTACCACCAGTGTTCATCCAGCTGTTTCCACTGAGTGCATCATCCCCTTGGTGCTATCTTGAACAGGACCTCACATCTGAATTTCCCAACAACTGAACAATTTAAACAAAGCACAATTGAGTCCCTTTTCCATTCAGGACATAAAGCAATAAATATTAGCAAATGTGGTATAAAACAAGCTCTGCTTACTAATATCCAGACACAAACTCTGCAACCACTTTCAAGTCACATTTCACCACCACATGTTTTGTTACTTGCTTCCCAACAACTGTGAATGCAGTCTTTTATCTCTTGAACAACCTTCACTTATATTTCTCTGGAAAAACTTGGACAGCAAATGTTGACAGACAAAATATGCCTCTCTCAAGAATTTTACAGGGCAACTGAAATCAAAAGCATGTCAACCCGACAGCAGCATGTGTAATTCTGATGTGAAAAGCAGGAAAGTTTCAAAGATTGATGATGAAAGCTGGTGAGAGAGAACAGAGCCCTGGTCTTAATGTCAGACAGGGACCAGCACCAAACTCTGGAGGTGGGCTGCTCACCATGAAATGTTTTCTTGCAGGTTTGGGCTGAGCAGCCTCTGGACCCAGCAGAAGGCACTGCCTGAGCCTCCCCTGCCCTGCAGCAGTGACCCTGCTCCTGAATAACACTCCTGATAACACACCTGAATTACTGCTACAGCAGCCAAGATCCCTTGATTCTGGAACCCACTGCCACAAAGCCAAAGACTAGGTATAGACCAGGTCACACTAATCATTTAATCTGACCAAATTTATAGAGGATTTGTACCTTTGTTTGTGTCTGTTTTGTTTATTTTTTAGGTTTGGCTGGGGTTACTTCAAAAGATATTTATTGATGCTTGAAGATCTACAGCAGTGTGGAAATCTACTACTTATTTTACACTACCTTTGTACACTGCTGGCAAATAGATGTTAGTCAGTTTACCTGAGGATAAATACTCACAATATGAAAACAAGCCAGGCAAAATTTTTTACAAAGCCATAAAAAGGTAGATACAAAAGATTTTTGCTGAGAGGCCATTTTTAAATTCTGAACACAAAGAAACAGTGAAGGGATGGTGCTGCTGAGCTGGTGAGAAACAAAAGCAGAAATACAACTCATTAGGTAACATAGTTCCAAACTTCAGTTCCACATGATGAAATGCAGGACTGCAGTTTATGAAAATGTAACCTAGCAAGCTCCTCAAAGATCTATTGCTTCATAATAATATTAGAGAAAGCAAAAGTAACAAAAAACAAACTGCCTGATACTTGAGGGAAAAGCCAAGCATCATTTTCCACAGGTACTCAGCATAAAGTTCCCTACCACTACTTATACTAACTCAATATTTTTATTTTCTTATTGCTAAGTGGAAGCACAACAGACCTTTTGCACAGTCTACAGACACTGGCACAATTCTTCCAATTTAGCAGTTGCATTTTATTAAAATGTGAATTTGTCTTTCATAATGAAAAAAAATCTTCTCAATGACAGCATTCCTTTTCAAAGCTCTAAATTATTTATAAGCACAGAGGTACTCACGGAACATTGTATAAAACTGCTGTGGATTGAGGTTCCACTTTCCCCATGGTGTCTTGTGGCCTTTAGACTGGGCATAATGGGCATGGTTAAACTCTGGCTCAGTCCCAAAGGAGTCCAGAACTCTTAGCATACACCTGAAAAAGAAAAACAAATTTCCTGTAGGTACACCTATATATGTCTACATAAGAATATGCATATATATATATATATATACACACATAGTTGTGATAATTAAAATGTGTTTTGTCTTTGCAGCTGTGGAGAACATATAAACTGAAGGTACATTTTAATTTCAAACATTTCTTTTCATATTACACTCACAAAGATGTTATGAACAGCAAATTCAAGGATATATCTGATATTCAAATAACAACCCTGGAGCTTATTTTGTCCTTACAGAACGAAGCTATGCTTTAAAATCCACGTAGAGCTTATGGGAATGCCACAGTGGCCACCTGCATTTCCTAGGGCTCTGGAGTAGTATTTAGGCAGAAGAAGAGAAGATTTTGCATGTGTTTTCTGAAGTTCTCAACCATTACCATAAATCAAATGCAGTAACCAGGGGCCATATGCCAAGAATATCAGAGCAGAAGAGGACATTGTCTTCAGACAATTGTATTTGGTCTCCAGGTTCTGACTTTTAGACCTGCTGTAAAAGCACTGAAGAAGGTTTAATATGCTGAGTTCTTGCAGTCAGCTCATTTATTTGTTTATGGAACATTTTGTCACAGATTTTTGAAGGAACAGATAAAAGTCAATTACTTGCATCAACCAAAACACAACAGAGAGAAATCCTGGCACTGGATTACAAAGGGCCTGGGATGAGAGAATCACACTCACCCTTTATTTAAAATCCTATTAATTTCTTGAAAAAGAAAGGGCCAGAAAAATTGTCA
Organism: Taeniopygia guttata; assembly: GCF_048771995.1. Classification (NCBI taxonomy): domain Eukaryota; kingdom Metazoa; phylum Chordata; class Aves; order Passeriformes; family Estrildidae; genus Taeniopygia; species Taeniopygia guttata. The sequence goes on along the minus strand of NC_133032.1, from coordinate 32,773,702 downwards.
GTATGAAGAAGACAGTACATGTTATAGGATAGAGATTCTAGAAGTTATGTTTCCAAAATGCAGCCAGCCAAATGTTGGATATGACTTGGTCATACTGACCACTGCCACTGAAGTGCATGACAGAGCTCCAGAGCTGCTGACTCTACCATTCTTCAGCCCTCTACAAACAAAACTGCAGAAAAGACTTATACAGGAATTAAATATCATGTGTAATTGTGTTAGAAACATAAAATCTTATCAGTGCACATTGTGCTTGGAATCATTGGGCTTGGAAGGGACACAACCTCATGGGTGGCAGAGAAGGGAGGTAGCTGTAAAAATTACTATTAAAAATGGCTCTTTTCCCCAGTTTTCAACATTTCCCATGCTCCAAGCCCATATGCACATTCTGTTCACTAAAACACTTGATTTTGGTGCTTAAATGTGAAAGAATTTAGCTTTCACAAGTGAAAGAACTTATCTCCAACCATTTGTCAACTTTAAAACCAAAATATGTTAGTCCCCAAAATAAATTTATATGTTACTTGTATGTTGCTCCTTTTTCTAAAGTATTTAATAATGTGGGAAGTAGAAAAAAAACCCCAGCAACTTTTAAACTCTTCTATGAAATGCTACCTTTGTACTTCAAAATACAAATTGAGAAAAATGATGTGTTTTTTTTAAAAGCTTCACAGAGATATTTGAAACAAAAGAAAGTCAAAATATACAACATATTATGATTCACCAAACAACAAAGCTGACAGATCACTTTCTGTGCAGTGTTTTCTGTCAACTGTTCTCAATGAAAATATTTTACAACAGTGGCAATTATCTCTGCATCACACAAAATACTCCAGCAGGACCAAAACAAGTTCTGCACTGATGAATCATTCAGTAATAAAAGCCCTCTTATTTCTTGGCAGGTCTTAAAACAAAATTCCTCTCAAACATACAGCTTTTGGCCAGGTACTTGAGTAGAGGAGAATGAAAAATAGGAGAAAGCTACTGAAGAACTGCAACACTGCTGGAGTTTGTCAAGAGATTTGTGTAAGGAGCACCACATTGCTTTGTTGCCTCTCTTTTTCCTGAAGTCAGATGTAAGATAAAAAGCACTAATGGTTCACAGGGATATGAGGAACCATGTCCAATACATGCAGGGTCTCTGAATCAGGACAGGCAATGTGATGCAGCAGAAAGCAGGAAAGCGAAAACAAAATTTCTATTATTTGGTATAAACAAAGGAAAATAACACGACAGAAAAAAGTGCAAGCCTGTGCAGGAATGGTATGAGAGATCAAAGCTTCAAGTGGTGAAACTAATCCATGAAATGCAGAAGAAAGGAGCTGGTAAAGATTTAAAATTTAGAAATTAATATAATTAATACCAGTTATGCTGAACTTATATTTTAATATCTGTAGGAATGCCTTGATTGTCTACCCTACTACTACAGTCTCCATTTGTTTCACTTAATAATTTAGATGCCTTTCATTTTAAAATTATTTTTGCATAAAATGCATTAGGATTTCTAAAGTGAAATTATTAATTTTGAAAATAACAAAACAGTATTTTTTTTATAACTCAGGGATATATTTTAAATTAAAATGCTAATTTGGTATACCTTTAATTTCAGTTTTCCCACTCTTCCTTCCTAAAATGTCACCTAGCTGTAGCAGTGAAGCTGCAGAGAATTGCAGTGTGCCCTGAAATTGGTGTCAGAATAAGTCTATTCTCTGACTAATTAAAAAGAGGACTAGTAGGTAATAAATTGCTTTAGAAACATCCATATTAAGTCTTTTTTGTCTAGCACATTAGAAGTGACAATTTTAGGGCTTATTAAAAAAAAATCAGAAAAATGTAACCCAGGATTATTTAAAGGGAGCTTTTCTTTCCCCTTGAGTATTGGGCAGAAGCACAATCTTAACAGAGCTGACCTAGTGGAAGTATTTATACACATTTTTTTTTTGTATCCTTCTCCCACTTCATCAGGCCACTCAGTATTTGCATTTGAAATCTCAGGACAGAAAATAATCCTCCTAAAAAAGATGTGTTCTAGAGAACACGTACAAAGCAGGAATGTTGCTCATTTCTCAGGATAGCTGTCACGTTAATTTATTTCAAGAAAAAAAAAAAAAGCCAGCTGGATTGTTGGCATATGGGAATGAGTCATTGCTACAGAGACTGTGGAAAAATGAAAAAATACCAGATTTTTATGTGCTTCATGGAGGATGAGGGTGCTAAGAAATACTGCACTCTTCAAATTATATTAAAATATTAATTTGTATGTTGATTCATTGCACACAAGCTGCAGTCAAACATCCACACCTCAGAACTGAAAAACCCAGCAGATCCATCCTTGGAAATAAGGTGCACTCCAAAATGAGATGTGTTCTGCTGTGCTCCTGCTATTTGCAGCACCAATTAGCCCACAGATAAAGCACATTCTACCAAAAGTCACTGGTGCTCTCAGCTGTGCAGAGGAGTCTTTCAGAAATACTCACTCCCAAAGCAGCAGGGTCATTCTTTTGAGCTTGCAGTTCCAGAAACCTGATTTGCAACTACCAAAAATTTCCTCAGGGCTCCAGTTCACCCAGAAAGATTATATAAAGCACTCTTACCAAGCGACTGTTCTGAAGGGAGAGGCTTATTCTGCCACTCTATTCTGATCTGAATTGAATAAAAACATTCTAATTCATTTCTTTCTGAGTCTGGTCTGTATTAACCAGACTGAGCTGACCTGCGCACATCCACTGAAAAACATTATTTTTTTTGAGACAATTATTCCTACTGGCATAACATATAAGTGAGAAGGAAATCAAAGTTTGTAAAGAACAAGGGCTAAAAAGCAGCTTTATTTGTGATAATGTTTACTTTACTGGAATTAAACAGAAATGGATGCCTATGCTCTTATAAGGCATTTTGTGGTTTTAACCTCAAAACATTCTAATGATAAAATTTATAAGATAACTCATGGTGCTGGGAGAAAAAACAATTATTGGAAGAGGATCCTGAAATAGGAGACAGCATGCACACAGCTACAAATTAATTCGCCTGCTTTAATCAATTCTGTAGTCTCTGCTAGATTCTGGATCTTCTTTTGTACACTGAATTTGAGAAAAAGCATCAAGTAATTAGAGATTCATGATAAATGCAACAAGTTTCATGAAAGGTGTACAAAAGATGAATTGTAAGTAATGATTCAAACCCCCTAAATGTATGTATTTTAAAAAAGCAAATTGAAGGAAAAGCAGTATAAGGGCTGGCAGAGAAGAGAAAGAAGTAATTTATTCTCCAGAACCTTATTAGAATTACCAGTAATGGGCAGTTAGCAAGAAACCGGGCCAAGAAAAACATTTTAATGAACAGCTTAACTATATAAAACAACATGCTGGGGCATCTTTTTCAGTCTTCAGTGAAAGATGAGACAAAAATCTCCCATGAAGTACAAATGCATCCTCATCTATTTTTCTGTCAGGCCATGGACTGGATGAGATTCCCTTCCAGTCCATGAAATGCAGCGTTGTAGAAGACACGCATTAGGATATATTTTTCTCCCCCAAAAGCCTCAAAACATTCTACAATACCTAAGGTACTTGGAGTTAAATGTAATTCTGCTCTCCTAAACAAGAAAACACCATTCATTCCCACAAAATAGTAATCAATGAAAACCAGATTGATAATTCAAGATGTAATGAGTCTATGAAGAAAGCAAAATTGCATAGCTAATCTATAATCTCACTGTGCATTTCCATAGCTTTGTTACAGGATATACCAGACAGGTAATTGCAAGCAGACAGGAAGAAACATTTAAAATTTATAAGAAGGGTTTCATATCCTGACCACACGGTTGCATGTGATCTCCTAGTGACAATTACATCTGGCAAACAGACAAGCAACTGCTGCTCGATGGAAAATGGGATTATCTTTATTAGCAGGCTCCTAAAAACTAGAATATCCATTTACTCCCCTGCTTCAAAAAAGAGATTAAGAGTAATCTAATCTGCAATGTTGATCACAGTACTCTTATTTAAAATTACACTGGAAAGATCCAATGCTCTAGAAAATCCTGAGGCTGAAAGAAAAGAGTTTCTCCGCCATGAACACCTTCCAATACCTTCCCTCAAATAGGATTTTACTGGACTTTGTGAATTATGAAACACAGCTAATTTGAGCAGGTATAGAAAATTCAACATCAGTAATTTGAATGTGGGGTTCTTTCATGCTGATGTGTATTTGTACAATGCACAGGAAGCTTAATGGTTTAAAGCTATTGACAAAAAACAAAAGAGGTTTTTAGAACTGTAGAGGTGAAGAAAGGTGCAAAGTCATTTTTGAGTGCACCCTCATCTTACATTTCTAATGGAAAGATGCTTATAGATTACCAAAGCAGCAATAACTGCAGTTTATTCTTCAGACCTGCCCCTGAACTCTCTGCCCAATATCTTAAGAAATGGAACAGAAAATTGCACTGCAGTTGTTGGGCAATACAATTAGAACAGATAAATCTCCACAATCATTGATCCAGTGTTCTTGCAAACACCAACAAGCAAAACATGCCTCTGGTATTCCAACTAAACAACAAAATGCAGTAATCTCTCAGCTCACCTACTAATTTACAGAAAAAATGGGGAGGGAGAAGTGCATGTCAAGAAAGGAGGGAAAGAGGGGCAGAGACAATGATATATCAGGAGGATAATTAAGATTTTTAAGATTAAAAATATTTGATTCCAAGAATCTCAAGCTTGCTGGAGAGGATAATGAGGGCATGCAAAGAATAAGTATTAGGCCCTTTAATCCTAAAAGCTAAAGACAACAGAAACAGACAACATTTTCACTTCTAAATAAATTCATGTGAATGGACTTATTTCAGTATTATGACGTGTCATTCAACAAAAGCTCCTTAACAAAGCAGTTTAGAGGGCAAGTGAGTGTTATACTTACTGGTAATGAACCCATGATGGACCAAGGGTTTTCTTAAACTGAGTCAGTCCCACAATATCAATATAAATGAGTTCTACAATTTTATCCCCCTGGGTTGGGCAGCCAGATCTGTTACCTACAACCTTCTTCATAATCCTAAACAGAGAAAGAAGCAACATGAAAAAGCATTACTTTCCAAATGCCTTGAATTGATGCTGTAATACTACTTATTCCAATAATTCCAGTTTCTAAAAAGGTTTTACTCTTTTACTGTTTTGAAAACATGAACCATGTAAGAACACTGAAATGCTAGAGATGCTCAACATTTATTGAATGTAAAGCACTAATTTTCACTAAAAATCTTGTCTAGTTTAAGCAAAAGAATGATATGTTTGAAATGCTTAAAAATAGCGTGCTTTGCAATTATTCAAAATAATTTCTGCCTTCTATTGACAGCTTTATAGTATAAGAGCTCTCTATAAAACAATGCTGTCATGTAATTTAAAAAAGAAAGCTGCAGAAAAAGCACATGTGCTCAAACTTCAAACAGATGTTTTATGTTGGCAAAGCAAGACAAGGAAGAGTAAGGAGCAATTTGACCTAACACAAGCAATTAACTACATCAAAAGTAACATGCTTAAAGAACTTAAACCTTTATCTTAGAATAAGATACTGAGTGAAGAACAGCAGAAACTGAAGCAGAGGACACAGAATTAGGCTAGTCTGTAACATTTCCCATTGCATCTGGCTAAAGCACCTGGAATGTTAAAGACTAAGCTGCTTAGCTGGAATTTTACAACATTCATTTATGAAGTCCCAGGAGCCTGAAGCAATAATGAAAACACATTATCCTTTCCATGGCACATATACTTAGCTCATGAAAATAATCTTATCCTCTGTTTAGTGAATTATCACTTTCATTTTATGCTTCAAGAAATTATATACTGTTAATAGAAGCTTCAAGAGTTTACAATTCTTTTCCTCTAATTCTAGTTTCAAAAGTGAGAGTAATCTCCTTACTCCTTGAGCTCTGCCAGTGAAGCTGAAATCCTGATGTCATGGCCCAGTAAGTAGAGAGATGTAATTAAATCACTCCACTGGACTAATTCACCAAGAGGGCCACCACTAAACGCATTTTCTGCAATCTTGAATCCTGATTCTTTTGTCAAAAGCCCCAGATGAACAAGGATCTGGAAAGGAAAGTCATACATTTGAGTTATCGACATTAAACATGCAACTGTTATACATTACAGCAGTTTTTCTTTCTATTAAATTCCAACTATGGCCAAGAAAAAAATCTCAAAGCAAACAAGCCAATACTTCCACCCAAATAAGTTCATTTTGTAATGAATGCAAGGACTGAGAACCTCCAGCAAGGAGCTGAGCCAGGCAGGCTTAAGAGAGGGTAGAAATATGAATATACACAGGGCTGCTGCCACTCAGGACTGGCTCCAGGAATAACAAGACAAAAAAGCAAACCTGTGTGGAGTTTGCAACTTTTGGCTTTATCTTAACTAGTTAAGGTAATTAAAAAAAATATATATATCAAATGAACTAGACCTTTTCACTTTAAGTATCTCATGGCTTTAAAATTGAACTCATTACAAGAGGTCTAAATTGATCCAATCCAAAGTTTTGGTCAACTTTAAGTCTACTCAAATCCAACCCCAAGATACACCATTTAGAGTCTCAATATTGGACAACAAAGATGTACAGTTGTTGTTTCCCATGACTACATAAAACACTCCAGTGTCACCAGCTTGCAGTGAATTCCCAGGTTCTCCCTTTAGAATATAGTCTGTATTTAGTCTACACAGTGTCTGTTCTATCCAAAACTACAGAGGTCAGAAAACTTACTCCAAGATTGACTCATGCAAAACATGTAAAACTATCTGTAAAGCAAACACCCATTGCAACAGAATTTTAAACAGCAAAATACTTCTTGAAGAGTACAAACATGAGCCTTTTATATTTTCTTTTCACACTCTAAAGCTACACCTGGAACAAGAAGCTTGAAAAAGCCCATATAACAGCAAGTGACATGAATAAAGGTGTTCTCATTTACCTTTTTTCGTTTTCTTTTCTCCAAATTTTGTTTTTCTGCAAGTGATTTAATGGCCTCAATCCAGGTATCAGCCATTCGTCTGATGCGCAACATCATCCACCTGAATTCCTCATGCCTTGACATCATTTTGTACAGATTATCAAAGTTGATACGGATTTCAGCCTTCAAGCAAAGCATTAAGAAACACCCCAAACATTAGTTATTCTTCAGCATACTTTCCAGAAGTTATAAAACTGTTCAAATGTGAGCTCTTTATATTACTTTTTGAAAAAAAGGAATAGAAATAGAAAAAAAGATATACTCCTAGCCCGTTAAAATTTTAGTTCAAGTGTTAAAGATATACTTAAACAGACATTTCTAAGCTACATAAATTACTGTTATTTTTATTAGTGGTACTTGGTAGCCCAGAATAACTTTGCAATGCTTCACAATGCATTTATTTCTGCAATATAAGACCTGGTATTGCTCGTGTGCTTCAAAATGAGGTATAGGTATGTCTAAATCATAATACAGAATAGTGGGCTCATGATTTATCTGTATCATGAATCTTCCAAACACAAGGAAGTCTCCAGTTACACCAGAAAGGAAGAAACATTACTAGGGTATAAATTTTAAAGGAAATACTTGTTTTAAAGCTAGACTGTTCTAAGATAAATTAGTTTTAAAAAATGAGGCAGCCTATACCTACATTACGTAAAAAGTGTTCATATGCAGCCCAGTAATTATCTTAAATTATCTTAAAATACCTAATTGCTACATAATTAGGCTGTAACAATTTAGAAACAACTCTGTGTGTTTATAGTATTCAATGGGAAAAAATTGGGAGTAATCAAAATATTGCTACAAACCTGAAATGGAGATAAGCCTCTCCCATTAATGCAGCTTTGTAAAAAAGGCCCATATTTTTGGGACAATAAAAACAGGCATTTTCACACATACTTAACACTGGTGAGAAGTTTGTGGATTTGTGATTTTTCTCAATATCTGCGTAGAGTATTTCATAAATTTAAACACAAAAATGTTTTTAATTAATATCTACCAGCAAAAGCACAATACAATGACTGAATACATGAGCTACACATTTCAAGAAGGATTCCTTTCAGCTTTGAAGAACTGAGGAGTAAAAACTGTAAATTCTAATATTTTTAGCATTTATGTGGCACAGGATATTTTGTATGAATCACAATTACTGAATTATTGCATTGGTTTGCCCTTATTAAGGACATAGTTGTTCTTACCACTGTATTTTGATCAGTTTCTTCATTAGGATTTTTTGCTCTCCAAGGTAAACGAGGACACCAATTTTCAACCTGTAAAATTATCACATCAAAATAAATAGTGTTACTTTATTTTTAGCCGCTTGACCAAAGCCTCCACTCAATGCCTTTATATTACACCTTTATAGTTAGCCTGATGACTTAAATAAGCAATCAGTTCATAATAAGGTGATCTTCAAGATAAAGCTGCTTTTTTTGCAGAGAAGGCTTAAGATTGCTTTCTGCAATTTAATGCTCTTTTAACCCAGCAAATTTGCCACCAGAAGTCACATTTAGATATTCATTCAAAATAATGAAAACAGAAGATCAAGGCAGAGGTCAACTGTTAAATGTTCAAAATACAATTTCTCTGAGCAGTTCTAAAATGTTTTCAATAAGTTTTTTATGCTTTTATACCTTATAAAAATTTGTATTTTGGAACATTTTCATCTCCCTAGAATATCTTTATAAAAAGACAATGCTTGCTAAATCAAAGGATCAAAGTTCTACCTTGCAGCAATGCAGACCAAAAAGTAAGAATCATTATAGAATCAAAACCACCATGTTTGAAGGCTATAAATAAGGTAATCATAACAGAAGTAACAATATCCACAAGCATCAACAGCTGTGATTCTCAGAGAAACACGATCAATGCAAATGCAATACTTCTATTATTCTCCACTAGAAAATAAAGAAGTACAACAGGGAGCAGTCAGTGAAGAAATAGCAAATGGATGCAAGTCACTGAGAGCTCCTGAGCTGCCCCCAGGAATCCTGCCTGTTGTGTAGAATCCTTATTATTTATGTACCTTAAGAAATTAGACCACTTGCTCTGGGGAAGGAGGAATCTCAGTGTTGGAGGCAAACTCATGAAAACTGAAAGATGACTGTACTGTGAAAAGGGGGAAATGCAAAAATTTATCAGCTGGCTAAGACACCCCATCACTCCTGATTAAGTTCACAACTCTCAAAGAACTGAAAGTCAGAGTTGCTTTTATGGTTCCTCCAATCACAGACCTGTCAAAACACAATTTTAGCTTAATCATGCTGCAGAAGCCTGGAGCATTACAGATTAAAGGCTTAAGATCACACCATATGATTGCCTAGAGAGCCAATCACATGAAAATAAATGAACAGCCATCCTCACCTCATTAAAAGGAAGAAATGTATCAATCTTGGGTTCCTCAGACAAATCATAAAAAAGCATTTTGAATGCTATGACTTAACCTACTCAATGTGTTTAATATAACATTTGAAAGCAGTGACTTATCAAACTCCTTTGAAAATATCTGATTCTTCAGTGGTCTGCAACTCTGGAACCACACCAGAAAGTGCAATTATCAATCCTAACTTTTACAACTATAAAGTTCTGGCAGAAAAGAGTTGCAAGCTTCACATTATAAACCATGCACAATCACAAACTCTCTCTGTTTTTTTCTTTGTTTTAATAATACAAGTTTTGCATTATTCCTAGCATTAGAACTGATCTAAATTAAGATATGACATTTCAAGGACTACTACCCTTTTCTGACTTTATGTATTTCACACTGCACCACAAGGCATCCTAAAGGAACTGCAGATTTTTCAGGGCTGCCAAGGACAGTTCACTGCATGCCTCACTGACTGAAAAACAAATACAGTTCTTTTGTGCTTTTAGAAACATTCCCTCTAGTCTAAAAATAAATTATAATAATTCTCATCACAAATAAACACTTAAGGAATAGATTCAAAGTAATATCAGTGTCTGCAGTTGGTCTGACTCTCTTATTGATATTATATTTTCCCTTTTTGATCTTCAGCAATGATAGCAGAAAGGATTATGCTATCATTAAAGAGGGTCTAGATGAAAACTCCATCGGAAATATACTTCAGCTTTGCAGCTGTTTAGGCACAGAAGATCTACATGCAACAAGCCCTAATTTTGAGCAAGGTGAAGGAAGGCAGTGATGTTAATTTGGATCCTGCTATTTAACTTGTTCATTTGATCATTTAAGATCAAACACTAAAGTTGCCCCTGAAGAAGGAGCCAGGGCTCCTCTTGCCCATTTCCAGCACTGCCTTCCTCTCACTGAGCTACCATCAGTTCTTTCTCAAATTTACTCTCTCCATAGCAACCTACTGTTGTACTGTCATGTAGATGATTTAACAGGAAGGATGTGATACCAGACAGATTAGCAGGTAAAGATGACTGTTGGGAAGCAGCAAGTGCAGATTTGAAGACAGACCATTTTTTGGATGAGTGATATAAATGCTAAGCTATTATTCAGAACACACTATATTTATCTTTGTACTGTCATATTTTTGAATAAGACCAGCTGTGCCTCCTGTTCCTGGTGCTGAATTCAATGCAAATCAAGGGCATTAGATAGTCTTTGATCTTGCTCAGGAAACCGTGTCTACCTGAGAAGCCAAGTGTTCCCTGCTTGGTTTGGAATCCCATTAGTCACAGCACTGCCTGGAGTACAAGTAGCCAACTCCTTAAAGTTAAGTTGCACAGCAGTTAAAAGTTCAAAATTTAAGTGCTACATGATTTCAGATACTAGAGAAAAGATGGTGTTCTGAACTGACGTGTTAGGCTAGGTTTAGGATGAAAAAAAAACCCCCAAACAAACCTAATAAACTTGAAGAGTACTTGCTTTATAGAAGCTTTGCAGGTGTCTGTTCCAGTGACTTTTCCTCAGACACACACTGAAAGTGAATGCAAGGCAAGATTGCAGCACTCGACTCTATTACAGAGCAAATACTTCAAGGAGAGTTTTAAGAACCTGACAAACATCTGTAGCACTGAAGTAGTCTGAACATCTTCCAAATTGAATCAAAATATACTCTGCCAGCAGCTCTCCACATCCAAAATTTCAGAAAGACCTTTATGCTTTCAAAGAGTCACAGTGGGAGTTGAATAAAGCTGGAACTGAAGGGTATGCTCTGAGCACTTGGGATAATCTTCATTTTGGATTCTGCCAAAGGGCAGGTGGAGCCCATCCACAGAGAAGCTAAAACAACTTTCTTTGCACACCAGGTAAACACACTGCTCAGTGTACTTCCATCCATGTTACAGTGCTGCTCTTAAGTCAGTCCAAGAGAGAAGAATACACAAACAAAAAAATCCACTGCAATACGTGGTGAAAGAAAGTGCACCTTTAAATTTATTAGGCAGTATGAATGCAGGTAGTGAACTTGTAATGTCACAAATCCCTTTGAGAATCTGATGTGAAAGGACAGCTCCCATTGGGAAGGTGACTTGTTCAACTCCTGTTTTTTGTTTAGCATTTTCCTCAGTGACAGAATCCCTTTGAAGAGATTGCAGAACCTGTGATGTGCAAGAGGAGTGCCCATCTGGTTAGTGAAATGGAGTAGGATACAGGCAGCTTTGGATGTGGTTCTTTCAAAGGCAGTCTCAAATGTTGGGTGTTAGGTACCCACAGCCCCAGTGACACTGCCACACAACATTTCACACATCAATCAACAAACAGCCTCTTGTCTGCCTTCAGCAATGGGCACTGTATTCGATTCCTCTCATATACTGGCATTTATGTCTTTTCCAACAATTCATTAAAAGACTAATCCCAGTTTAAGGTGAGAGAAGAAGAAAAAACAACAGCCCAAATCACCCTAAATCAGGCCAATCCACCAACAGGTAATTCAGGGATAAAGTGCTGACTATCATTAGCATTTCACTTTCTTAGGGACATATGTAAGATGACCAAATATGTCTGAACTTTTGGTGATTTACATTTCAGACAACAACACTGGTTTTGTGAAAATTCTGATTATTTGCACAGAATTGAAAGAAGCTGGTTTGATGTTACATTACACTAGAGAAATGCAAATCATCAACTCAATGTCCAGGATTAGCAGCAGAAATGTGGAAAGGGGACTTCCCCCTGGACATAAGCAAATTGCAGTAATCTAGAAAAACCACAAGGATTAAAGCAATCTCTATAATTACAATACCCAGGAATTTTCACTAAATTGTGCCTCAGACTACAGCTTGCACCCTGGAAACAAATCCATGTTCAAAATCACCTTTGGTTTGTATTTTAATGCTTTAGTCCTGAAAGCAGAAGTAAGAATATGAAGAAAAATACTCCCACTACCAAACTATGCCTTGTGTTTCCATCAAGTCTGAAGAACTGAAAATGAGAATTCTCTCCAACAGTGTATTAGCACATATGCAAAAGCTACAGGAGTCTCACAGACTGGAATTCAAACCAGTTTTAAATCTTTGAAGTTCTGGATTCCAAGATGGGTACCAAAAATTTACATGTCCACCTCAAAGGTGAGCTGGAGATCCAAAGCCTGGGATTTTAGAGAGACCTGCCCAGCTCCAGCAGGTAAGCACCAGTGTAATGGGAGGGGGTAACTTGCACCACAGCTACCAGCTGACCACCAGTCCCACTCCTGTGGGAAGCAGTCCTCCCAGAGAAACATGTATGTAGCTAAAGAAAAAAAAAAAACAAAAAAACAAAAAAAAAAACAAACAAACAAACAAACCTCTAAGTCCCCTCCATTTTCTCCACTTTTTTTCTTTTTAAAGCTTGGAAATAGTGTGAAAAACTCATTTTCTAGAAGATATTTTTAAAAGTGTCATTCTTCAGCTGCAAACTGACATTTTGCAGTGAAATATATTTTTATACTGCCTAGAAATTAATTTTTCCCATTTCTGCCCAGAGGCAATCCAATCCCTGAAAATGATAACTGTGCCAATGCTATTACAGTGTTAAACAACTGCTTTTTCCATAACTAAGTGCTAAGTTTAAAAGTAAGTAACTATTCTCTTTGGGCATCACAGTTAAAAAGAAGCAAGTTTATCTTACTTTTTAATGTTTGCTATTTCTAATCCCTGTCTAGCTCTGTATTCAAGAGAATTTAAGCCTGATTTTGCTATTCAGGCCATTTCTATCTCACCCACTCTTAAAAGACTCCAGCACAATTTGTGTTCTGAGGAGCAGAGGGTGGTGAAGCAGAGGTTGCCCAGAGAAGCTGTGGCTGCCCCATCCCTGGAAGTGTCCAGTGCCAGGTTGGACAGGGCTTGGAGCAGCTTGGGACAGTGGAAGGTGTCCTGCTCATGGCAGGGGTGTGAACAAGATGAGCTTTGAAGTCCCTTCCAACCCAAACCATTCCATGAGTCTATGATCACACAGCTGCTTATCACACCCCAGAGAAGATCCAGCACCTGAAGCAAAACAGTGAGAAAGAAGTGCAAAAATTCTCTGTTTCATCTGCAAGTTTGCACAGAGGTCAGCTTTAAACAAAATGCAGAAGCCTGGACATGCTGGGTTGCTTCTTGCTTTCCTTGGGCTGCCACACTTGCCTCCCATTCTGCTCAAGCAGCCAAGACACAGAGCACTGGAGAAGAGCTGTGTTCCTGCAGGTGTTTTTGCCACCCAAAGCAAGGCAGAACTACTGGTACCTGCACTTGAACAGGCTCTTCAGGAGGGAACACCTGGGGCAGCCTGGATTTTGTCAGAATTGTTTCTGTTTTGCAGACACTCATGGGGAAAACAACAGAGCACATGTCTGATACCCAAAGGCTAGGCTTATGCCAGCCTTTTGTTTCTAAACCTTTACATAAACTGTGGACAAATTACTTTCTGTCTCTGTGGTTCTGACCCATATTGCACACCAAAATGAAACATTTTGGGCTCCTTTGTTTACAAGTTTAAAATTACATTACAAAGAGTACTGGATGAGCATAATGTTACACCCTAACTGAACTGCTTCAGAATAAAAAAAGTAGATCACAGAAGAGTATGAAAGAGCATAGACACTTGTCACAATAGACTGTAGAGGTGATTTGAAGAGTAAAAGTAGATATATGCATAATTTCATGCATATTGTTTTTCCAAACTGATGTTGTACATAATCTGATGCATACATTGCCTTTTGAAACATGCACATAACACAACCCTCTCACTCCAATAGTCTAACCTTGAAGTAAAAATGAAAAATCTTAACAGTAATATCCTTTCCATTACCCTAATGCATTTTAATATTTTAAATCAGCAATTCTGACTTGAGAGCTCTGTAGGCACATTTATCATTCAGCTGTGCAACCACACTATAAACTGTCAACTCTTCATCACTGTCCACATTGACAAATTACTCTTGCAACAGCATTTCCCAGTTATCCCTAGCAGCCAACACACCTCATAAATCCACATCATTGTAGTGTTATTAGAATTTCATTTCATGCTTGCATTCGCAAACATTTAAGCTTTCAACCTCTGCTGCTGGACATTAATCATGAAATTAATCATAGGATTAAGAATGCCAAATTTAAACTCAGGGTTAATAACACGCTCACCCAATATTAGTTTTACATTCTGTCATAAGAAAATACTCTAAAAGAAAAAAAAAGAAAAAAAAATACCTCTTTCTGAAGTTACCAAATATGTCCACAGGCTAATTGCACTTTTATTCCTTCATGAAATGAAAAGTTAACCAAATTAAATATTGCTGCTTAAAGAAAAAATTCCAATCCCAACACCCTTGAAAAAATAACCATTTTGAAAGTCTGTTCACATTTGGCCCTGAAAGATCAATTATGAAAGACCTAACAGCATCAACTGACTTTTCAAGACTGATGATAAGGGAAGATTTTCACATAAAAACCTGGGATTTAACAGAAAGGAAAAATAATAAATGTCATTGAAGAATATTAGAATCTCATGTTGAGCTCAGATACATCATCATTTTTAAGATATATCTGCACTGAAACCACGAAGCACCTGCTGGTTGACAGAATACTAATGACCAAACATAGCTCTTCTGATGCGAAAACAAAACCTTCTAGTAGAAACCTCAGATCAACTTCAGATGATTACGAAACCATATCTCTAGCCTCTATGATAAATAACAAGATAAATAATATAGTTGTGCTGTATCTTCTCCTTCCACAGCTTCACAGCCCATAAATAAATCAACACTCGGTGCTAGAAATGGAATGAGTCAAAACTGTGATTCAACCCAGCCTTTGTTATGCCTTCAGATAAATGTTTTGGATATGCATTTAACTACTGCTGCTTCAAGCAACACCCCCAGAAGTTCAATGACAGTCAACTGAGTAAATCAACAGTAACTGCTTTGATTAGAACTGAATTATTTATTATAACAGACTGACTGTTTTAATCTCAGATATATAATTCAAAATCCCAGCCCAACCCTCCCAATCCTACAGAAGCTACCAAATTATTATTAGATGCAATCCTACAGCCACATTGGCTCTTACAGTTCTTTGCAAGCAGCGAGCCACTGGATATCAATACTCCTAAGATCAGTTGCCATAAGTTATCAAAATTTCATTTATAAGAAAGAAGAGGCTGAGTGATCAAATACACCTGACTATTTCTGGTGCATGCACACTTAAGCCAGTAATAGAGCTCTCATGATAATTACTTGACAAAATTAATTCTTGGGAAAGAAGTATCACCCAGGAAATAGAAATAAATCTCACCAGGACAAGCACCCTACTCAGCTGTGTACAAAACACATCAGGCTGTGACAGGCACCAAAGGCTTTAGCCAATATAGCTGCAACTTCACTCAAAAATGTGATGTTCAGGTTCTATTGTTTTGTTCCTGCTTACAGATTCCACAATTCCGAGCAAGAAGTGGCCATGCTGCTTAAGAAAATGGACCATCTAGCACCATTTTCTAAATTCCAAATGCCTCCCTAGTCGTACTTCAGCAGCTGCATTAAAAGCAACAGAAAAAGTGTTTAAAGGCAAAGATCTCTGACTGAACTTCATATGCAGGTTTAACAGGATACCCAACGTGGCCTCCCTGGAGAGCTGCTACTTACATCACTGCAGTTACAAACATTAGAATTCTTCAGGCTAGAAACCCCTGCAGAGTTTATGAATAATAGCAACACACTTAGTAATTCAGTTTTAATAACTTTTTCCTCTTTACCCAATTATTCCGAACAAAATGATGATTTCTTTCGAGAAAGGTACAAAGCTATGAAGGCAATATGATGTTCCCCTTCTGCAGATGAAAAGATTACTGACCTCACTGAGGTAAATAAAAAAGGAGCATGTGGACCCATCTACACCATAGCTCGCGTAGCAGGGATCCGATCGCCACATATCTTTCATCCACTGCAGCAGAACAAAAGACACAAAAGTTTATTAGGTTCAAGTACAACAAAATAGCTTTGTTTCACACCCAGGAATAATGGAGGAAGTGGCAAAGTGACTATAAATATCACAAATAACAACCCAGGAATTGATTAATGATTAGCAGCACTGTATCCCTGCTTCCAGTAATGCTGGGGAAGCAACAGCACAGCAGATGTGAGCACAGCTTATACAAACTGGCAGCCAGGCCAGCAGAGACAAATATCAAAAGGAGAATAAAACTGGGATCCAGACATTTGGCTGTGGCTGGAGTTGAATGCATTGTGTGTTTCCCACCATGACATGCTCCCTCTAGAATTTCACATATAATTTCAGTTACCAAGACTGAAATCTGCCATTTCTGCAGAAGCAAATAATTAATTTCAGTTCATATTTCAATATTCAAATAATTTATTACATAGTTACTATGCAGCCTGTTTGCCAAAACAGATCAAAACACAGACCAGAGATTCAAAATGCAGAGACTTTTAATTTCACACATACTTGAGTATTTAAGCAAGCAGAAATTTTACTGTTGTCCACCACTAATCAGAATCAAAGAATAGTTTGGGTTGGAAGAGAGCTTAAAGATCATCTCATTCCAATACACCTGCCATGGGCAGGGGCAGCTTCCATTAGACCAGGTTGCTCTGAGCTCCTTCCAACCTGGTCTTGAACTTTTAGGGATGGGGCATTCACAGTAATAAATAAATATTCCTTACATTTGAAACATATCTTGGAGGGAAAAAAAAAAAACTTAAAAACCTCCATCTCTGCAAGTTTGTTGGAGTTTGTTTCTTTGCTTTTGTTGCCTTTTTCTTTCTTCCTTTCCAGCTAAAGTCTGATGGGTTGTAATATTTAGGCTTTCCAACTGCATTATTAGTAAAATACAGGACTTACGTAGAAATGCACTGTGAATCCCAGAATTCTGGTTGCACACTTAGGCACTGCTCACTTGTGAGCAGAAGAGCCAGAATGTTTTCAAGGGAAAAGGGGAATAGAGGAACCACACAGACTTGTGGGCAAAGAGATGAAAGAAGTGAAAAGAAACATCATGCTGGAAAAGGGGCTGGAGTGAGGTACCCACAGAATCACAGCCCTGGGACAGGGGAGCCCCAAATTACTCATCATGGGGAAGAAATCAGGGCTTTTCCAAAAGTAGTAGTTTCTGAATAAAAAGACAGCATTCCAACAATAAGGCTTTTCAGTAAATAATATAACATTTTAATATGGCAGGTGTTGCTGTCTGAAGAGGATCCCACTTTATTTCTCTGCAGGACTAGTATTAAAGGCTTGAGGAGAGCAATGCTGCAGTGACACACAGTCCTAAATATCCTATTTTTTGACTCAGTTTTTCTTGTTTAACACCACTGAGCAGTGACCTCTTGCAACATATGTTCTATTTTTAATAGAATGCACATAAGGTTAAAACTAGTTCACTTACCTTTATTTTCCCTTCACAGTGAGGAAAACCATCCATAGGAGGCAATTCACACTGTTCCTGGGCTCCATTTATGAGGTCTAAAAAGAAACACAGACCATAACAGCTTCATTTCACAGTTCTGGCAGATAGCCTGATGAATCTTGCCTTTTATTTTCATAAATCCACAGTCCAGACTGACTGGGTTATATTTGTTACAACATTAAAACTCAGTGTGCTCCTTTTTGACCACATGAGAAAATGGTTGCATAGATTTCAACTCTGACTGGAACTGAAAGCGCTGAATTACAAAAATCAATCTATGAAGACTCAAAGATGAAGCTAATCCATACTGAAAATAACAAGAAAATAATTTCCTAATCAAAGTGTGTTTGAAACTACTAAATTGCAACAATTTGTTTTCATTTGTCAAACATTTATAGGCTGTATATAGCTCTTAAACATAAAACTAGTTTTTCAAGCTCTGCTATCACTTTATCAAATACCTACGATCTGAAACGTGGCACCAGATATATGACCCAATTAATAAATGTTGCAATATGATCTAATTTAACAAGTGAGTAGCACTATATCACATCTCACAAGAAATATTTCCTATGGTCTCCCAAGATATTTTTTTCTTCTTTTTTTGCCCATTTTAATATTTTTTCATTCTAGATTACTGCAACACATTGAAGACTCTAATAAAGAGCAGGATTTCTAGCCCATGAGCCAAGGAAAAAGCAGCAGTTTTAAAGGACATTACCCCTTCAGCTCCAAGGGACTTTCTTAGAAGAACCCTCTAATGCAGGCCTTTAAGGCAAGAAAAATTATTACCATGGTGGAGAGATTCTTGCCAAAGGCAGTGAAGGAGGTTTTCAATTTAGGTAGTTCATCCCGCAGTTATCTAAATTATACCTGCATCATTTCTGGCTTTTTCTACAGGCAAGAATCAAGATCATTAAAGTCAGCCAGCCATCAACCTGGGAACACTTTATACTGTGGCAGCAACTGTGCACAATTTCATCCAGAATATGTTAATTAGAGAGCCCAGAAGAAAATACAAAAAGAAGGTTGCAGTATTAGAATAGAACAGTGACAAAAATCTGTGGGTAAAAGTTAAAATGCTGAATTATATTGTTATATGCAAAACCCGCGACCTGATCTATCTATTTTCCAATTTTTTTGCAAATAGCTTCTTTTAAAGATAAAATTTGAAATGTGAGCCAAGCACTGCAAAATGAACTTGATGGGGAAAGAAGGAAGGAAGTCCCTACTTCTTTGTCAGTCTCTGCAGCAGGAGAGATTCGACAAACTGAGTTGCACTGCCAGTGACAATAGCACTGAAGCAAAGCAGTTTGTACAATGACTTTGTAATTTCAAATCAATAAGCACTTTCAAAATAATCAGCCTATCTTCTTATCCACGTGGGATTCTTGCAGACCAGACCACCGACATCTAAGGCTCTGATTTCTGCTCTGAATAAGAACATGCAGAGCATGCATACAGATAGCAGCAATTTAAAGCAGATTCTCAATTCAGTCAGTAGAGCTACATAATAATAGGACATTTTGCTTTACTGCAGTTCAGGAATCAGACCTTCCACTTGCATCACACCAGAATCAGCACATGAGATCAAACAGTAAAAAAAAGTCATGGTTACTATGTGGTAATTTTCAATAATAAGTAAAATTCCATTAGAAGACCTTTATGGTCTAAAACAGTTTGTGGGCTTTTTTTTTTTTTTTTTTTTCCCTCCTAACTCATAAGTATGAATGCAAAATAACAGTTTTACACAAGGCATATCAATGTCAAGATCTTCCTAAAACATAAAAAGAACTCTGAAATCTCTGGTACAAAATCAGAGATGCAGTTCAACCATAGGGTAAATTTAACTTTCAGCATCATACTAAATTTAGGGTGGAAAATACTGAATGCCTGGGTATAGCTTGCCAACAAGAATAAGCCATGAATTTTGTCATTTAAAATTAAAAAAAAAAAAAAATCTTCTAGCTCAAGTTAATTATGCTATCATATGATGGCTTTCCTCTTCAGAAGGTTAGTCAAGCAAATCCTCTCTTCTACTTAAGACCTATTAAGTACAGAGTAATACATAAGCACAAGCTATAATTCCTTATTTTACAGCACACAGTGCCAAGTCTATCATTTATACCATATTTCACTTTAATAGGGATCTTATGGCCTGTTAAAGAAAGGAAAGACGGAGGAAAAACCCCCAAAATCTGGACACAGCCTGATTTTTGGTAAACACACAACAGCAGTTTACATGTTTGCTTCTGTCATGTGTGAACACCTTCTCTGCATCCCAGTGTGTTTTTGTTGAGAGACAAAGACTTTGCTGCTGTTAATTACTCACAAGTTTTACAGGATCCCTGTATTTATAAGATCTATCTGCAAGAATAAAACCCCTCTTCCAACAGTCACACACTGCACCAGCCCCACACTGCCACAGCTCCCATCAGCCGTGGCAGTGCCACAGAGACTTCCCAAGCACAAACCCTCCCAGCCCTCCCTGCTCCTGACCATTCCAAGAAGTAAAAAGGAAGAGAGACACATTTTTCTCAGCACAAGCTACAGACTTTCTCAGGCTTCTGGTCTCCCCTGTGGCCAGCTGTACTAAGGCTTTTTCAGAGCAGTCCCACTATTGCTCTTCCACTGGGATGGGTTACACAAAAACAGAGCATGGATCTCTCCAGGCTAATCTGTACAGGGAACATGGAACACTAATGCCCACCTTTATCACCTCTATCCATGCTGAAATATTAATGTGGCTGGGAGTATTACCAAGAGTATCTGACATCTTTCCTCCTTCTTGCCAGCAACAGTAAACAAGCCTAGGATTCACCTTCCTCCACAGACAGAGGAGATGCTTCACACAATCACCATCTTCCCACCCCCATCTTCCCATTCAGCCTTTCCATGGATCTAAATCCCAAATATGCACATCAGCTTTCATTTGCTTCATTCTCAGCTATTAATCAGGTAATAGCACTGTGAAGGAAATTCTATATAACTTAAATACAAACAGTCCCATGAAACAATTTACATAAAACTACTATCCAAAGCAGAAAAAAATGTTGCAATGTGTGCATACAAGGGGAAATGAATGTGAAAGAACAGGAGAAGGAACAGAGAAATGTCACTCTGTTCCATCTGAGTATTCCCTAGAGAAGCAGTCTTTTCTCTGTGCCCACGAACTGGAAGCCAGCTGATGCAGTCAGACTGGAAACACATCTACATCAAGGACTGCTGTCCAAAGCAACAACTGCCTGCAGAAATGGACAAGTCAGTGCTAGTTTCCACACATAAGCCTGAGAATTCAGTGCAGAGCTCTGAATTCACCAGTGAATAATCCTGACAGTTCCAGTGAACTACTACTTGCTCTGATCATACCCTTTCTTCTTGGCCACCGGCAGTGGGAGTTCTAGGTTGAGAATCATCCCTCGCAATTTTTTTTCCTTAATGATCAGACCCTGTATGAAGAATTACATTTCTGCTCCTCTTGCTGCTCATTTGAACTCAGCATGGAGGTGTGTTTGAGCTTGCTGGGAACACCTCATAGCTGTCTCTCCTTAAACAGGAATCCAGAGGTGAACAAATCTTGTGTTTGCCATGAGCAGCTGAGACCAAGCTCAACCAGAGACCAGCAATTCACACTTCTGAGTGGGATCATAAAGACAAGGGCGATGAAGAAGTCGGACCCTGGGGATACCAATCTTCACATCAGGATCTTCCAAAGCATGAAAAGCAAGCATTAACATACAAGTCAAGACTTAGGAGGTTTTCATTATTTGGAGATAAAACTCCAAAGCCTAGTATCTTATCAGGATTCTTGTTAAAAAGTCTGGATAGATGTATTATGCTGTTAGTAAATTCTTTCCTGAAGGGGAAAACTACATTAAACCAGACATTACTTTTGTTGGAAAATAGTATTTGAAAAACCACAAGAACTTTTACCCTTAATTAGCTTAGAACTTACAGCCATAAAAAGTTATAAATACAGCTGTCAAGTTGGTACAAAACAACAGCAGTTAATAAACACACTTTTTTCTCCTAAACTTTGCGTGAGCCATTATATTAATTTATGTTTTACACACACCTGTTTTTGAATTAATGCATAGCTTTTCTCCTCTTGACTGCTGTTATGAAACACATAATTATTAAACATTTATCTCATATGATGTTAAATTAAAAGTCAATACATTAACAAACTAAAAACATGAGCATAGCACATTATAAACCTAAAAGCATGCAGTCGGTACAGATAATCCTGGGAAAAAATAAAAATACTGATAAAACACCAACCAACTGCAGATTTAAAAGAAAACCTCTTTAAATACTGTTTGTGAGGTCCTGGGATATTTAAAATACAACTACCAAACTCCATCCTCATGTTTAGAAAGGAGCCATATGTTCCCTTCACAGATGATGTACAGCTTTGCAGCAGACATCGTTAGAGCACAGCAGGTGAACCTGAACTTGTGAACAATCCTCAGTTGTTTCAGTGCAAAGTCTGGCACGTCAGCACCAACGCCGAGGCAGATCTGAGCTGAGCCACCAACCCTGCACTGGAAAAGAAGCTTCTCTCTTGTTGCTTGCTATGAGTGCTGCACCTGCTAAAGCCCCAGGCCTTCAGCACCTAAACACCAGCTCACAGATGCAGCTCTTCATTGCCTCCTGCATTTAAACTCCACAGGTTTTATCTGTAATAGTAAAGGTTTATAACACCCACGTTGAGAATGATGCGGCTAAAAGCACAGTCTGCCGCAAGGAACTGATTTTTGTTTGCTTTCAAGTTGCTCTTTAATAAAACAGTAAAAATGAGCAATAGTAAGAGCTACATGCATATTTCCTCCCTTTCCTACATTGCACGTCCTTCAAATAATGTGCTTTGTAATAGGCTAAAAACCTCTGTTTCAATTTATCTCCATCAGACAGTTAGGAAGTCTAGAAATATTCCACTAAGACAGTACTCTGAATAAGTGTTATAATTAGTTACTCAGCAGTGAGTGCTGTTTGATAGGTGCTCTGTTTGTCACAAGAGTTTTAAAATAACAATATTGGTTAAAGCAAATTAAAAGGCTGCAATACAGCTGAAACTGCAAGCTGACACCAGCAGCCTATCTACTCTGCTAAGGACCAGCTTGGTGTTCTTCTGAGAATAGAAATGGATTAAGAATTTAACATGACAACCTAAATATGATGTACTTTGGAACCTTGAGGCTTAAACTCTGATTTTCAGACTAGTGCATATTAAAGTATTTTTGATGATATACAGCACAGATAACAGCTCAAGTCAAAAGTGTTTCCATCAGCAGATCTCACACAATGCAGAACCTCCCTAGTGTTATAAGGTCAGAGTAATCACATCCGATCAAATATTCACCAATTTTATCTCTGTTCTCCTTCTGGTTTTAATCATTAAATATAAGTACTATTCTTACTTTAATTCATGAAACTGCCCTCTTGTTTCTATTTCAGTCCTGAAATCTGGTATCTGTGGTTAGACACAGACTGTAGTTAAGGCTGGTTTAGTTTGTGTAAGGTCTTCTTTCCCTTCTCCAACTAATTAACACATTCCCAATTCAATCCACATTTTTCATCTCCAGCTGGTAAGATTTCTTTAAAGAGTGAATTTGCAGTGTGAGCTGAAAGCACTAACAACATATTCAATCAAATGAGCTAAAGGTTTCAAGATTTTAAATGCAGAGCACAAAATGCTTTCTACCAACATTTTCGAAACTTCTGTAGCAAAGTGTTCGTATGATTTAAAGAAAATTAACTTTTCTACCTCTAGTCCATCCTCACACAAGCTGTGCTGCTGTGTTCCATTAGCATTACAGAAATCAATGCAGTGTTAGGAGAATTCAAGTAGTAGTCAAGTGGTTAATCAAAATGCAGCCCAGGGGACCACTAAGAGACCCTTCAGCATTGTTAACACAGCCTTGCACTGCAGTGGAAAATATTCACCAGTGGTCTTCTGCACACACCACACTGTGCTGTGACAGCCAGGCTTGAGGGCACACAAAACTCCCCAGATCCACATACCTGCTTCTGTGGGAGGAGGGGAAATCTTAATAAATACACATATACGGTGTGGAAAAAGAATACAACTAGTAAGGCACAGTAAACATGAGTCAAAGCAAAATATCACCTCCAGGAAGCTGCTATCTTGACTATCAGAGCCAATGCAGTCCCACACCCTGCTACAGCTGGTACACACTGGTGCCCTGTGGGCACAGTCAGTTTGTGCTCCGAGGCACGACACACCATGCTGACTGAAGAAAAGCCTACTCCAGTCCTCTCAAGACAGCAAGGCAGCTTTGGAATTTAAAACAATATGCAGCATCTTAGCTTTTTTAATCTCTGCAAGTACAGGACTATGGTGGAACTGTGGTTTCAGACTGCTAAACCCAACAAGGCTGCGTAACAAAATTCGTCAGAGAGTCATGGAAACAAATCCACTGATCCTGAGGTTACCTGAGTCTTTCCCCCCCAACCTAAAAGGCATCAGCGTGGCAGCCCCAAGTCTTCAGGAATAAGGACATGGAAATACCACGACAAAGGTCCTTCTCACCATAATAACATTATAAAAAAACCCATTCTTGTAGCATTGCCAAAGCTGACTTGTCAGCCTGCCTTGCTGCATATTCACGAAGGATGCCAGATATCTGACAGGGATCCAAGCCATCATGTCTTAAATGACAAGTATACACTGAAGTCTGCATCTTAATGAGTGACTTGAAAGATGTTAAAACTGAAGTTGTTAAAAGGGAACTGAACAGCCAACACAGCAGAACAAGTTAATGCACAAGGCAGAAAAGCTATGGAAGCTTTGAACACATAGACAAGAAATGTCCTCCCTCACTGTGCACTGTGACATGCAGCAACCTGAGCCTGGCTGTCCTTAGGTTTAGCTGGGGTCCTCCAAGCACCTTGTACACCTCCAGCTGTGTACAACGGGAAAGCTGAGGAGGATTTAACACAGACCTTCACTTGCTCAGTTTTGTGGGATCAAAGACACGCAATTAAAATCACTCAAAGCAGCACTTTCCGAGGCAAAAGAATGTTTTGTAAACAACCAGTCTGGCAGAGTTTTCAGTACAATAATTATATCTGGGGTGTTAGATGGTCAAGATTATAAAAAATTTAGCTTGTCACTGAAAAAGCACAGAAAGAGCAATGACCACCTCTAAAGAAACCCATCACACAACACAACATCCTAACCCTACTCTCACTGCTTACCAAAACTATCACATGAAGAAAACAGAGGACTGATTCTCTGATCATGTTTATGCAGATTTCCCTATCTGATGAATCATGACAGTGCAATTCTGTCCCACAAAAATCAAGGATTTCTTTTATCACTGTCTTAGAAAAGCATAACTGTTAAAAACTAAATTGCCTAAACCAAACTCATCCTGTGCTTGTCACATGGAACCAAAGATGCAGCTACAACAATAGCAGCCCTGTAGACAAACTCTGCTTCCAAGTGCCATGGTTTTGTATTTCCCCATTTCTGTTTAATCACCTCTACCACAGCAACTTTAAATCTACTTAGGGCGTCATTTGTGGCAGTGCTTCAAAGTTTCCTGTTGTAAAGGCTGGTGAGAACTCTTATCTCCTAGACACTCAAAGTTTAGATTAATACTTTTCTGTGTGTATGAGAATATAATACTCCCCACAGATGCAAAAAGGATGGCTATCAAATATCTCAGAAGCTTTTCACATACAAGATAGATAAATAGGAAAAAGAGAGAGAAGGAAAGATGGCTTTATTGCTCTCAAAACCAACCAACCAAAGCTTTATAAGCATCTTTATTAACAATTCACTCTTTAATGAACAACATGGAGGTTCTGAAAAAGCAGTTGAATATTGTCAGTATCCAAACCACCAGATTGTTTGATGGTTTTGTGGAAGGAAGAAGAAAAAGCAAAATATGCTTAGTTTTATACATGGATCTAAAAAGGGGGCGGAAGTAACACTTAAGCTTCAACTCAAGCTCCCCAAGTGTTCACAGCTTTGCTTTTCAACATATTCTATGCAGCCTCATGCTCTAGCACAAGTCCCATCCTCAACTCCTCTAGGATTAAAGATGTATATGCTATTAAGAGCTCATGTTCTATTATTCTTTCATACAACCAGAAAGAGAAAAAAACCCCCATTTTGCTCTTAGGCTTCCCTTACACTAACTTCAGAGGACCACACTAAAGCTAAACTCAGTGAGGGTAGGAATACACACTACAGTCTACATATACACAGCAATTAGATTGAGAGTCACAAAATCAGAGACTGGTTGGGGTTGGAAAGGACCTTAAAGACAGTCTTGTTCCAATCCCCTGCCATGGGCAGGGACACCTTCCACTAGACCAGGTTGCTCCAAGCCTCATCCAACCTGGCCTTGAACACTTCCAGGGATGGGGAGTCCACAGTCTCTATGGACAACTTGTGCCAGATCTCAACATTCAAAGAATTTCTTCTTAATATCTAATCTAAACCTGCCCTCCTTCAGCTTAAGGCCATTTGCTCTTGTGCCATCACTCCATGACCTTGTGAGAAGTCCCTCCCCAGCTCTCTTGTAGCCCCCTTTAGGTGCTGGAAGGGCTCTAAGTTCTCCCCAGAGCCTTCCCTTCTCCAGTCTCTCAGCCTGTCTTCATTAGGAGAGGTGTTCCAGCCCTGTGATCAAATCTCAAGATTGAATCAAAAGAAAGTTTGAGTTCACCTACTTCAGAGACAGTTAAGTTATATCTTTGCTAAATCCCCAATAATTTATACTACCATTATCACTTTCTTATCATGAAGAAGTCTCATCCAGATGGATTTTCTTCAAGTCCTTTTATCTGCCAATAACTCCACACCACCACAGAGTGATATTTCCACGGCAGATTTCACCACTGCTGCCTCAGTTCTACACCACACTTGATAGCCAGATGTGGAACAACTTAAAAAGAAAAAAAACTTTGTTTCATAACATGGGTATTTTTTCCAAACTGCTAAATAGCTTGATTATTTTCAATGCCAATGCTTCCTTTTTCTTCTGCTGTCAAGCCTCTTCAGAGAAGTTATTGCTCATTCCTTCAGGAAGTAAATTACAGCGGATTATAAACTCCAGGTTTCTACATGTCCTGGCCCAACACTGGAGTCCCCCAGATTTTGTGACCCACCTTGCTTTACACAGTCAAGACTATGTTTTGTTTTGTTGAATATAGCTTAAAACAAAGAAAAATAAGCTTTGCTATTTATTAACTTCTATGCTTTCAGAGAGGCCTCAGAAGAAGAAACGCTGATAAGAAAGTCTGCTCATGACATTGTACTGTTTCACTGACAAATAAGGCTAGAAATCACTTAATTTACTGCAGTTTTAAGCAGCAACTCTTGAGGAAAACAAAAAAAACCAAAAAAAACCAAACCTGAAAAACTCAAGAAGCCTTTAAAAAAGATTAACAAAATTATTAAACATTGTGTTATTCAGATGTTCCACAAACACTATGTGGAGCATAGTGTGGTCCAGACAGAAAGACCAAAATTATTAACAATTGCTAACATGATTTTGTCTAAGGTCAGCATTAAAATATTACAACTGGTAAAGACAGGATGGCTAATCCTAACATGCTTGTTGTGATCATTTCATAGTGTAACAGCTGAATGTTATAAAGAAAAGTATCATCTGTATTTCTATACATACCTCTTTCAACTCCAACAAAATGACAAACTGTTGGGTAACAAAATGCCTTCACCACAATTTTCACATTACCTCAATTGCTCTGACACAACATAAAAGGGATGTAATTGAAATATTACAGACAAAACAAACATTGGCATTGTCACAATGTCCTCACCTAGCTTATTTTCTGAACAATTCCTTCCTAACAGAGAAGATACTTATATTCCAATTATGCTGGAATCATATGGATTTCAGAGTGTGCTGTCAGGAAACTGCCACGAAGGAAGAAGTAGAGACAAGTTTTTCACTTCCATTTGGCTGCCTCTGATCTGAGTAATTGCCACTGATTGCTTCAAATGGATGAAGAGCAGGCACTTAACACAGGGGTTAGGTTCAAGCTGTACTCTAACCCTAGGTACTCTTCAGTCCAGAGGTACCTGAGCAGTGACATTTTCCAGTAATCAGCACAATACTTTAATTGAACCTTAAGGAACTTCTACCTAAAGGTTTTTCCTGTTGCTGCTGTTTAATGGCTGCTTCAGACATTTTAAACTCAGTGTACCAAGAGTCAAGGGCAAAAACCAGTGGCTCTGATGAGAGAAATTGCGCTCTTTGCCGCAGAGCAAGCATCAGGCAAAGCAATGAAAACACTGCAAATGGAAAACTCTTACCAGGCTCCTTCAGTGTTGCTCCTGAATACCAAAACTGTGAATCTAGCCCACTCCAAGAATAATAAATAAATTCAAATCACCCTAAGAACTGATGAAAGATGTTTCCTTTTCACATAAGAACAATGAACTTTTGCCCATAAATTTAAAAGTAACAACATGAATATGCATGTTCCAATGATCTGCAAATCTAAGGAAACAACAGCTCTTTTGTCCAGCTACAAAAAGAAAACATACAGGGATATTTTATATATGGCCCAGAAACTCTAACAGTGCTGTACTCATTCACTTTCCATCTCAGTGGAAATTTTTCCAACCAAGATCCTGTGCTGGATGCTTTGTGGCAGGAAAGTGGCACAGCCTGCCAGAGCCCTGCAGGTGCTGCACCTCTTCACCTTGTTCCTGATCTGCCTTCAGTTCTAAGGAGGCAAGGCAGATGGGGGGAGGGAAAGGTCTGTCTGACCAAGAGATAACATCACTTTAGCACCCTGGTACAGATAAATGCAGTTAGGACTGAGCAGCTCTGCTGCCACACTGTCATCAGGCTATCACTTGCAAATCTGCTTCCCCAGACTTGTTCCAGTGGCATTTCCCTACCAAAGGCAGCATTTGCTTCTCTATTTTGAGAATTCCAGCAAGTAACACCTTCTCAACAGAAATATTTATTTTTGCAGGAAACCCAAGGACAGACAAGACATAGGAGCACAGTTATCAACTTATTTACCAATTTGCCTTAGCTCTTCTGCTCTGTTCTCTTTTGGGACTGCAAAGATCATTTGACTTAGACTCAGACTTTCCTATGAGTCAGGACTGCCAGTATCTCTTTCAACTTGGTGGCAGAACAAAACAGTCCATTCACTGAAGACAAAATGAATGACTTCAAATGCCATCTCAAAACATGTTTTTATTTTAACTGAATGTACCAGGTAGGTGATCTCTCTGTGTCTATTCCTAAGAGCCATTAAACACTGTAGGGAAAGACATTTTTAAATCATGACCAACAAATATAATAAATGTTTTCTTTCAGTTAATAACCAATAAAGTGGATATGGTAGAATGGCAGAGCAGATTGATACCAACCGAAAGTTAGGCTTCAAGAGAAAAGATCTCCACAGTTTCATCATTCTAAAATGCAACTATTTAAAGCATAAAACATCTACTATAAATGGGTGAAGTATTCTGATTAGAAGAGATTTTGATTTTCTAATGTGCTCAAATTATCACAGAAAAAAGATCTTCCACTGAGCTTGGACTTCAGTTTATCACTGATCAAGGCTAGACTTTGAATTTTGTTTTCTAAGACATTTAAAACATCTAACACTGTTACTATGTTATGCTCAAGAGAGAAAAGGTTTAGCTTAAACAGCTCATAAATAATTTTAGTAGTTGCCATACACACCTGCTACATTAAGCTTTTCAGCTGCTCCTAAGCTAGGAGCAGAAGTGGTGGTATTGTTGGTCGAGTTTGCTCCTGTTCCATTAAGTACAAGATTTTCCACCTTGGACTCCAACTTCCCAATGCGCTGCAAGATATTATCCAACAGGACAGCAAGTGTCTTTTTCAAATCTGCAAACGAAAACGAAAAGTTAAACTGCTTAATAATGCAGTGCACACTTGCCAGACAGATCAAAAAAGAGATTCAAGAATGAGACTGGAGATATATATATACACACATATTTCTCTGTGCAAATCTTTGCCATTAGCAGCTCTATGCACACATGTTCACTACTTTGTTCAGCCTGAGATCCAAGTTTCCTTGGCCATGGCACTTGTCAGCCTGTATATTTTATGAAGCACAGTGCTACTTATAGATATCCACATTCAAGGTGAAATGTGAGCCTTTACAGGAAGAGCAAAACGCTTGCTTTGCAATGGCTCAAGTAATAAGAAGCTGCTTAAATAATAATGAGTCTAAACCTAAATCCATATTCAAGCACTATCAGAGGAACAGTCTGTTGCTACTCAGTCACCTGGGAACAAAAATCCCCTTCCCAAAAAGGACAGCTTTAAGCCAGTCTTCTCCTGCATCTCCTCCACACAACCAGCTTCTGCAATGTGAAATTAAAAATAGATAATAATTTCTAAAAAAAAGTTAAGTTCAACTTTTCTGTTGTAGTCACAAAGCACCAAAAATCACCAAAAATTTCTTCAGTCTGCTGGTGATTGCCTCTGACAGAGGACTTCTTTGGCATGGAAGGCAATGAACAATAGCAGGAATTTGCATATCAAATGACAACATGGAAACAGTTCTCCAGTACTTTTTCCCTTGGCTTTTATTTTGTTCAGATTCCTTGAAGGAACACAAGATACTTTGACAAGTTAAAAGAACTAAGGGCAAGAGGAGAAAACTACATCACTATCAGACGAAACTGTATAATTATAATGGCAAGGACCAAAGAAGATGAAACTATTGTTCTTTGTTCATTTACCCTTGTAAAGAATAAAGTATTTGGTACTTTACATTATTTTTCCATTTAATTATTTAAATTATTTTTCCATTTAATTACATAAAATAATCGCATGTGTTTTGGTATTCCGGTTTTCACAACTTTAGAATCAAATAATATTCTGATCTATAATAGAAAACTTTTCCAAATATCTGAAGACATTCTACTGTCTCTACAGCAGTTGTAGTTTTGCCACATTTATTCCATGCTTTTTTTTTTTTGGTTTTCCCATTACTACCTCAATTCTTGTGCAAATGAGAGACTAAATAAGAAAATGCTATTACTTTAGAAAGCTTATAATTGTTTTCTCCGAAGAAAAAGATAGTCATATTTATTCCATGGTGCCTTTCTCATCATAACTGTGATTTCCTTTGTCCTGTAAAGATCAGAAGGTGGAATCTGAAGCAGTAGTCCACACATCTGGACTATTTTAAAAGGGGTCCAGAAGTTATTTAATGGCATAGTGTGTGGAAGAAAAGGAAACTCTGGACTTAACATGAACAAAACCGTGGTAGAGAAGGAAGAAAAAATCTAGGAAAAATAGTAGTGAAAATAATTCAGGAAACAGTGAGGAAGAAAAGTAGCCTACATAAAAGCATACACAGATCATAAAGACAAAAGAGGTTTATTTTAATTTATAATTTTTTAATTCTAATACCAAGATACTGATATGAGAGACATCTTGTCAGAACAAAAAGGGAAGTGGAGGTTAGTTTGAGAAGGGGAAGGCAGAAGCACAGATTCACAGAATTTTTGTAAAAGAACCATTTACTGCTATAAAGAAAAATCTAATATTCACTGTGTATATCTGAACTATAACTTTTAAAAGGAAAATGTTTGAGCCACCTACCTGACAGGTAAATACATGGCAGAAAGAAAAAGTGAAAAAGTAAACAAGCTGTGCAACCACAATTAAGGAATGAGTGAAAACCTTTCAGGTGGGTAAAAGCAGCCAAATGCAGCAAACATTTAATTTATTCTTGAACATAGAAATCACAACTGTGCTCACTTAAAGCAATCAGAGGATGACATTAAGAGAAATAAAAAGGCTAAATAAGCAAGAGCATTAATTTTCACGGAACATTGAAGAAACCTCTACCAATTATTATTAACATCAGTCATTAATGTGTTTATTTGTGAAGAGCTAACCTGATTATTTGCTAGCAGCAAGTCATTTGGTATGCCAAGCAAGACAAATTAACTTATTAAGTAATTACCCTACCTAGTTTCATAAGCTATTATTTAATATGGTGTTATTCACTCACCATAGTGCTTTTCCCTAAAATATTTTCAATAACTGCATCACCATTATTTTCCATCTTTCCAAACTACCTTGTTGAAAACACTGGGCTAAACTTAAAATTTAAGTCTTTAATCTTAAAAATCTTCTCAGCCATGGACTTGAAATTGTTACACAAACCTTGGCTTTCCCTTCACAGAAGCGACACAAAGTTATTTCACCCACTTCCAAATGCAGTTTGACTTCTCCTTAGGAACTTGACCAGTGTTTGGAGGCAAGTCAACTTATTCCCCAGCAGGATTTGGAACAGGAAATTAATGCCACAGGCAACAAGCTGCAGGGGGAACTTTGCTTATGGATATCCTGTACCCATTTTAATCCAGTTACCTTCAATATCTGGCGCCAGACTGTTTGGGTTTTGTTGTCTATTTTCCTTCTCAGTTCATCCACCATCACACGCCTGCACAGTAACAGGACACTGGTAATGGCTATACAGCAGATAAAGTTTTGTTTTGAGCATAATCACACAATCCTCTAAGGATCTCTACTGGCTCAGAAATCCTCAACCCAAATATTGATCTATACCACTCTGTTTTGCTTGTGATGCTTTGTAAGGCTACAGCTCCAGAATAGCTCAACATGCAGCCACAAATCTGGAGTTACAGAATAAGGGCAGGCTGCTATTTAAGCAATGGAGCAATTTAATTGCTAGCAAATCTAAATGACTGCTTAGTTTTCCAGACAGTCTGGAAGTGCATAGGTAAGTAGGAAAGAAAGTGAGTCTAAAAACTGCTAAACAAGTACGGTGTATTATGTGATCTTAACAGACTGAAAAGGAATCACACCTAACCTGAAATTTGGTTATATTTTTTTTAGTAATATTTTCAGGTAATATGCTTTGTTCTTTTCTGCTTCCTTTGTCTGACACATGCACAAAACCTGAACTCTCATGTACAAACTGGAAGAGAGAAAGCATTAAAAACAACTGCCAAACAAAGCACTAAAATTCATGGAGTTTTCTGCCCTGAGGCAAACAGGATATACTTAAAGTTAATTTAGGATTATACCAGATAAATAAACTTAAACATTAAGTAAATTGACTGAACAAAGAAGTGAAATGGGAAAGAAGAAATAAATAGCAGGTCTCCATTTTAAACTAAAACAAGTTTTTCCACAAGGAATTTCTTAGATCACTGAAACGAAAACTGAAAAGCCTCCCAACTTTCTTAAAAACACCAAAAAAGTTTTTCTTTAAAGTGAGTTCTAACAAATAACCTAAAGCATACTAGATAGAGCTACTAGAGAGACATAATAAAAATTAGCAGACAGCTTCATTTTCAAGTGACTGGAAATGTAAAGTTTATCCCACTTAAAAGGTAAGGCCATTTTCTCCATTTGTACAGAAAATGCACAGGGTAAAGTACTGCTAATTGAGCAGCATTATGAAGCAAAATATTTGGGCAATTGAGGAAAAAGACTTAATCAGATTATCAAATAATCCAGAGAACACACTTACCATATGCTGTCACTGTCCCAACATAAGGCCCATCAACTACATTTTTATTTTCTTCAGCTAATGCTTTGATGTATCTTTTGCTGAGATCTAAAATTTGCTCACGCAGAACTGAACTGCTCTCGTGTTGCGTTTGTTGCTGAATAGTAAAATGCAGAAGCATCATTCCCCAAATAAAACCAAAAGTCACCAGAAAAAAGCCTAGTTTCTGAGAGGACAGCTTCCATGGAGAGAATGCCATGATTCCCAACAGATTCACACAGTTACTACGAAGGTTCCTAAAGCATGAAGCCAAACAGCAAGTTCATGGTCCAGGTATATAAATATCACAGAGCAGGACTCAGTCTTATTCCAACTCCTTTGTCAACACATATCCGTATTTCAGTTCCATCCTGTTGCAAGAGAAGAGAAAAAAGGCAGAGTTAGCACACCTCAAGTTTTTACTACCCACTCTAGGTGTTCCCTCTAACTGGTACAAACCAGGAGCAGACAAGATGCTTGTTTTGTAAATGCTTAATTTGCATGTCTCATCATTGTACTGTGGCAGCCAGACTAAAAAGAGGCTGAGAAAAGCACTGGAAAGACAACAAAGCAGGAGTGATGTGCCTGAGCAGGTGGGGAACACCTCACAGGATCTGGATCAAATTCCCTGCCTGAAGAGGTTTCTAAGCTGTATTTCAAAGTAAGGCTGCTGTAACATATTTATTTGTGTGTGTGTACACAAAACTTCGCGATGCTGCCAGTGCGGCAATTGAAGACAATTCTCAATGTAATTCACTTCTCAGAAAACAAGTAATTTTAGCTGGCAGTGACACTGCTCAGAGCTCCTGGCAAGAGCTACAGCATATGGCTAGATAGGTGATCAGGAAATCAGACTCCCTCAGGGGTAAAGAGGAAAGAAGAAATCTACATTATTTAAGCCAGTACACTCTCCTGGCTTCCACTGCAAGCAGTTGGGAGGCTGGAATAATGTCCTGCTCCTGTGTGGCCTCTGCTGTGCACAGCTACTCCTCAGCCATAAAACACACTCCAACGAGCTTGCTCTTTGCAACTAAATCGAAAACACAAACTTCTGAATGCAGCAGCATGTCTTTTATATATAAACTAATATTCTCAGAGCTTTTCTTACACAAGGGAAAAGGAATTGTAATAAAGGCCTTCAAGATAAAATAGGACTAACTTTTCAAGGTAAACTCAGTTGCATGATGAATCCAAAAGCAAGAAATGGTCTGCGACGAGAGCTAGAAGCAGGGTCCTTAGCTTAAAGTCCAACTAGAAGAGGGGTAATTAGAAGGTAATTAAGTGTAACCTATCATGTTAGAACACAGATTTGGTAAAATGTTATCCTTTTAACTTCATAATGCTCCCGGACTGGATTAGAGAACATAATGCTCCCTTCCATTCTCTGCTTGCACAGATAATGCAGATGTTGCTCTGTTTTAATAGGATAATTACTCAGATCCCTGCTAGTTAAAATTCCCTGTAGATCTCCTGCTTCCAGTTGAACCAGGAGTTGTGCAGGGGGACAGAAATGCCTTTGGAGCACTTACCTTCTATGTGACTTGAGTGTGCACATTGCACATCACTGATTAAACCAATTGTAGAAGTGAAGGCACATTACTTAAACTAAAAGCAGGCAAGGCAGACACTGTCCTGTGCACTCACACTGCTGATAGAGCCATCTGCAGCCATCTTTTGCTTAAGGAGGAATGGGGCAGAGAAATTAATTGCAAGTACAGTGAAAAACATCATAAAGCCCTCAAACTGGCTTTTTTCACACTGAAAATATCTCAGGAAAGAAAATGAACAGTCTCAACATAGAACATTAAGGACTCTGTTTAATGCTGCTCTACATAAATTTCAGTTAATTTTCCAAGAAATGGTAGGGAGAAGTTTTACTTCTTACTGTTTTTTAACTATAGTCTTGAGATACTTTTGATCTGAATGAATAATAGAATAATGTTACTTCATTAAAACCTGAAAGTTTTACTATTCTTTTGCAATATTGGGTGAGATAAAATATAGAAAATTCCATAGTGTAAAGCAATATCAAGACTTTAAAAAAAACCTAAAATATTCCAGATAAACTCCCTCAGTGACTTAATTTCAAGTAAGCACTGACAATGTCCTCTACAGCAATAAGATTTGTGGTTAAACAGTCAATATTTCTTCTTCAATTATCACATGTTTGTGAAGCAGAAAACACTGTTAAGAAAGTAAATAAGAAATAAGAAAGTAAACTTATCACCACCATATTTTAACAGATGAGTGCTAATGATTGTTTATGACTAGATGATAATGGAAAAAAATCACCTTTGAACGTAATTAACATTAAAAACAGCAATTAAAAGTGCAAGTATTTCACAGCCTTCTGTTTAAAGTTCTAGAATAGAAAGAAAGACCATATAAGAGTGTAATGACACTGAACTACAAGAATGATCTTCTTAAAGAGATGTTGACTTTTCTGTTCTATTTATCAACACAAAAATTAATCTTAAATCCACTTAAAAACTCTAAGAAGGTAGACAGTAAATGTTAAACTTGTATCATAAGAAAGGACTAAAATTCAATGACAGATGGAAGAATGGCCCCCACTATTTCAACAAACAAACACAAAACCCCAGACCCAAATATCACCAACAAGCCTTATTTTTCCTGAAGCAACTTGATGAGCTCCCAACAACATGTACTTAACTAATTAACTTCACAGCCCTGCTGGTGGCCATGGAGGTTTATAAAGTGCACAGCAGAATCCCAGCACTCCCATGGGCAGCTGCACTGACTTTGGTATAAATTTAATCCCAGATCTGACAGCTGTCAAGGACTGCAACACAACTATTCCCCAGTTAATGATTACCACATTCCTATAATGAGTCATTGTTTGGTACCTAAGAGGACAGTGGACAGAGGATATCAAGGGGCGATGTGGAATGCATGAAGACAGCAGCACAGAAATGTCTCCATGTATTTTTGTTTTGACAGGAAATTAGTAACTGAACTGAGCAAGAGCTGAAGCTATAAACACACATTTGTCTATGATAATCACTGATGGATCTTGACTGACAAGTTATTTCTCTGCCCATACCAAGTAAGACATCCCAAAACTTCAGGTGGTAGAGTATTTACCATATTCTTCTGCACATCTTATAAATCTTCCAAAGGAGATAATCTTGTTAATTACTAAGGCTTTTTCCTAGTCTAGTCTCCAAATGCAGATCTCTAAAGAGGATATGGACACCGATATTTGTTTGTGCCTCTAAAGAATGACAGGTGCTTTTTTTTTACCCACTCCCCACCCCTTTTTTAAGCTTTGGAAAGATGTGGTTCCACTCTAAGACATCTCTTGAAATAATTCCAGCACCCTCTGGAAACTGGATGCTTTAGTTGTGAGTTTGTTTGTGAAACTGTTAGGAAGATAACTCCTCCTGACTTAGTCAGAGCAGTTAATGTACAAAAACTAAACACCAAGTGTGAAAAACAGGATGAAAGGACAGATGAGGCAAGAACACCTCTAATAAACAGCATCTTTGTCATATTCTTTCTCAGATTCAACTCTAACCACCCAAAATCCCACCACAACCAAAACAAAATTATGCAGAGTGGTAGGCAGGTGTTTGGGGTTGTTTTTAAACAGACTAGTTACAGCTTCTGTAAAAAACATACTCAACTTACAACTCAATTGTCCCTACCCTGAACAGACATTATTCACATATTTCATTGAAAAAGGAACCTTATACCCATTTATCCAGGTATAATTTCAAAATACTAAATGTACTATTATATAGCTTCATCAGAAGCACATTTTTTTCTGTTCTGTATTTAATAAATCCTGTCCAACAGCTGGTCAAGTCACTAGGTAGAGAGGATAACATTACCATTCTGATGTCATCGCTACAAAAGAAGCTTCACATTATCAAGAAGCATCTCAGATAAGTACTCTAATTAAAGTGATCTGTATGTCAGGGCTGCAAACCACACATTTCTCAGCATTTTAAGATTTTACCTTTTTTTTTTTTTTTTTTAATGCTTAAAATAGAGTACAAACAGTTCATCTTCATGTGACCAGATTTTGGTGACACATATCCACATATTCCTTTTCACTTTTTAAGGAGGAGAATTAATCATCTACAAGAGATTAAGCAAAGTCTCTTTATAAATATGTACATATACACAGCTTGATATTCTCTGTCCATTCTGTACCTCTATTAGAAATGGTACTTAGGGTAAGCTTGGAACACCACTATCCTCAGGATACTCAGAATTAAATCAGGATATTCAGGATTAAACTCTTCATCAGTTGAATGCACCATTCATCAGTAGCTACACAGTTCTAAAATCTTAATTGTCTGTAGCCAAAGCAGAAGCAAAGCTTTTGCACCCATAAAAACAGCATCTTAATTATTAGCTTGTTATAAACTCAAACATAAGCAACCTTACACATCATGACTAGTAAACAGTGTATATGTATTTTTGTACCATGTGGCTCAGTAAAAATAGTATTGCCACTACTAGGAAAAGGCCTGTATTCCAGTGCCAAATGTGCAAGTCCCATATTCTGGCCTCTTATGCTT
Source organism: Taeniopygia guttata (assembly GCF_048771995.1). NCBI lineage: Eukaryota > Metazoa > Chordata > Aves > Passeriformes > Estrildidae > Taeniopygia > Taeniopygia guttata. The sequence continues at coordinate 32,735,820 of NC_133032.1, read as the reverse complement.
AAGAAATTATTCTAGGAATAACTGTATGAGCTAGAGCTGCATACCAGGTGCCTCATGTCACAGCAAAAGCTTAGCTATAAGAACCAAGGGCTGGTAAATACAGGTTGAAAGGAGAGGCCCCAAAATTGTGAGTTAGTCAGTAATGGTCAAATACAATTAGACACAATCCTCAATTTTGGAAAAAAAAAAGCTGAAAAGGAGGCATAGTAGTGCTTAGTAAAAGAAAAGGCACCTGGGACAAGCACATCAGTGCTAAATCCATGGCACCAGCTCTGTGGTACCCTCTGCTCACAATTTATAATGAAATTTTACAGACTAATTGCTTTGACTATGCAGTAGTAATGACTAGGATTGAGTAAAACCCAGTAACAGGTATTGTCAATGAGTGTCAATCTACCCAAGTTCTGTTATAAAATTTAAAGCTGGTTTTAAACTGCTTTGTTTCATCAGCCTCCTAAACCTCCAGTCACAGCCAACTCTCATTATCCTCTTACATATATCCACCCAGACACTAACAGTGTGTATTTGGATGCACTCATGCCACTCTGCCTGATCTATTTTCCAGATTGTTTCCTTTAGAGGGCAAGCCACCTTTCTGTTTGCAACTGTTTGATTTTGCAGAACAAGTTGTTACAGACCAGCCAAGGACAAACACCAAGATATGAACCTCCTCTGTTCTTACCAAGGGCGTGCTAACCTAAAAGCTGATAATAATTCAAGGGTGAAGCCAGTGGGCTGCCAGCACAGCAGAGCTACAGCCAGCAAACACAGTGTGAGTTAAAACACCTGTCCTATCCCAGACCTCCTCTGCAAAGGCATGCCAGGAGTCAGGCTTCATGCAGAAACTGATGCAATACGTCCTAAAAGGAATAGGCAATCCTCTAAAACCTCTTTTCTAGGAGTAATGAGTCCAAACTGGGAGTGCTACATTTTGGGAGTTTAAGCCAGACAAACTTCCAGTATATATGAACTAGAATTCCAGGATGATGTTAACCACAGTCTCCTACTGCAGCTGTATTGCCTAAACAGATGTGCACTATACCCAAACCGAATGCAAATCAATGGATTTCCTGGTATTGCAGTTGTTTATTCCTGTGGGAATATCCCAGCAGCTGTCCCACCCCATTTGGCCAGTCTGTGCTGTGAAACAGTGCAATCTGTGCTGTGACTGTGAGATACTGGCTTCCCTCAGTCCTTTTGGAGGCTCAATCTACCTTTTCTTCTTTCAAACCACAGCACTAACAAGGATAAGTTACGGCCTCCTACTTAATGCAGGCAAGTGAAATCAAAGAACAGTCACATGCTCTGTTGGTAGAAGATAAGAAAGGATCAGAGAAGAGAAAAAGAAGCCTGATTTCTGATAAGATTATTTGCATTTAGACACGATGTCTGCTCATACCATTGTCAAGTGCCTTTGTACCACACACATTTTGACTCCAATACTGACACTGCAATTAATTAACCAATAGACTTAGGAAATATACTCCATTATCATTAAACCATCCACACAGCTAAACAAAACTGAGTGTTCAGAAGCAGTTGAAGTAGCTGCTGTTCAGCCACTGACCATGTCAAGTGCATAAAGCAGAGGTCAAACAGCAGAACAACCTAAGGCTGAATCCACACCTGCTTAGGGCGCCAAGGGTTGTATCCTGCCTGAGTGGGTCACAAAAACAAAAGAACATTCATTTCAATAGGTCAAGTCATAAATTTGAAGCCACCTCAAAACATTTTTGTTAATATTAAAACCAACTTTCCTCATACAGTTGTGATCAGTCCAATAAAAGGCGTAAGTCTGATAAAAAAGCTGATAGAACATCCTGGAAGGAGCAGAAGCATGTGAGCAAAGCTGATAAGACTAATTCAGATCTGCAAGTCCTAGGTTTAGGTGAGGGCTTGCAGCTGGTTGAAGTTCTGTATATTCCCTACACACCTCACAGGCTCCCCAGGAAGAAGAGGTAGCTGAAAAAAATCATGCAACTATACCAGATTTATGCACACTTTTGCTAACTGCATATTTTATCATTTACATTCCTTAATATAGAAAATAAATGCATGAAACAATTTCCCTTTACTGTATGATGGAGTCTTAGTTTTGCTGTTCCTACTGCTGCTCAATTTTATTTTCAGCAATGTTTCTGCCAACCCATTCTCTTCTAGCTGACAGATGTCACTGTCTTCTCGCTCACCACCCCTCTACAGCTGATGTGGCACCGTGTAGTGTGCCTGAAGTGGCAATTTGGGATGTAATTCCATGAAGTGAGAAAAGCAAAACAACACTGGGTCACAACAGAAGCAGCAGGACAGATGAACTGAGAGAGACTAAGAGTATAAATACTCCAGGTTTGGGGTTTTTTTAGGTTGGGAAGGCATGTTTGCTTTTGTGCATGTGCATGTAGTACAAATTGGCAGGAGGTGGTGGGATGAAAGTTGAAGGAAGGGAAAGCAATCTCTGATAAGGTGCCATAAAAACAAGTAAATTTTCATCTTGAGCAAGCAGCTTGCCTTTGCTTTCAAAAATAAATTCCCCCACTTAGAAACAATTTGGGTGGCATCCCACCTTAATTCCCCCATGTGGGTCTGTGCTTTCACAGAGCACTCTGAAGTGTTTCAAATTTTCTGCCTAGCACATCACTTGCTGTAGTTTAGTCCTACAACAATTAAACCACCTGATGTTCTTCCTTTTATGCTGTTTGCTTACTGTGATATTTTAGGAAAGAAAGAGTAGAAAAGGAAAGAACACAACCGATAAGGGGAAAAAGGATCAGAAAAAAATCCATAAGGAAAAATCCTTATGTGTTGAAATCCTTAAGGTACATACACTGTTTACTGATTAGAAACACTCCAGGCAATACATTTAAGAAGATAATCACAAACCAACATTATCTTTAAATAAACTGAATGAATGTTAGGACTAGGAACAGGACTTCAATGAACTTCAGAAAATCAGAAATGTTCCTGACCTTGAACAGGCAAAAGATACGTACATTTTTACAGCCATTTACAGTCAAAGGATGGGGAATATTAATAACCTTCTTCTTGCTGCTGCATTAAAACCACATGCCCAAAATAGCATTTTCTCACTGAAAAGAACATTTTGGAATGTCAGCATGCTGACTGAGAAATTAAGAAATAGTTTTTGGGTTTTTCTGGGTTTTGGTTGGGGTTTTTTTTTGCCAGAAAGCAACTTACAGAGCCTGAGAGCCCCAGTCATCATCTACAAAATCACTAAAACCAGTGAAAAAAGTACCCATGAGCATGCTTTCATGGCTTCAAGAGTCCTTGAAGCCCACTGCACAAACAAACCTTTAAGCTACTTCATTAATTTTAATGACTTTTAAAAATAGGACTCATGGCCCACAAGTTTTATAATATTTCTAGTGGGGATAAAGTACATATATTTTTCTCTTCCCCTCCTTTCAACTCATCCCAGTGAAAGGCTAATATAGGACATTGTCTTCTGTCATTCTCAAGTTTACATTTGACACTTGTCCTCTGAAGGGTGAAACCATGGCACCTACAGAGAAGCAGGGCCTCACCCTTTTCATATCACCTGGATGATGTCCATAGCAGAACCTCCTTGGTTTCTACACAGAAATCCCATGTTCTGGTAATGCTCTCCCATTTCTTTAGGGCACAGGATATCTGTAGCAGCAAGAGCAGCAAGCATTGCTATGAGCTTATGCAGAAAGCTTTATTTATTTTTAATGAATAATAAAATTAACTTCAGTCTATAATCAAAGCAACCAAATTATGAGGCACTCCAAGAACGACTAAGTTTATTACATAGAATTTGGATCCATTAGCTCATTTCTTGCATCAAGCTGATATTCCAGGCTCCAATCTCACTCACTGCTATTAACCACAAATCAGCCTGTTACATCACATCTTGTGGTCTGTCCAAGAGGAAAAACAAGCAACTCTCAACAGGAGCTCTGTCCAACTCTCAGAGGAAAGTGAAAACCTTCTTTGTAGTCAGCAAGAAAGCTCTCATCAATGTGGATGCCCAGCTTCATCCCCTGTCAAATCCATGGTCAACACACTAAATGTGGTCTTCAGCAATTGTGCTGAACCCCGGACAGCCAAAAATAAACACAAGTTCTAAGGAAAGATCCAAACATGTTCATGCTCAAAATACTCACTACACCTTACAGAAAAAGTTTTTCAAAAATAAAAACCAAAGAATATAAATACATCTGTGTTAAAGAGTTAACGTTTTTGAATTTTCTACAATTTGCTGGGAATTGTAGATAAAATAAAAGTAAATTCTCATTAAATTTGGTTTAAATGAATTGTTGCTACAGAATTATACACACAAACATTTGCAAAGGACAAATACCAAGGGAAAAAACAGCAGACTCTATTAAAATAGAGGAAAGTAGAAATAAATATATAGAAAATTTTTACATGCATGCTATTAAGCAAGTGCATATCAGATGACAGGGAGGACAAAAAAGTAAACAGCTAAGCTGACATTAAATGAGTCTTCAGAAATATTTATCTTTTGTTGCTTTAGAATTTCTTGAACTTGGGTCAAAGTATAACATTTCTTCCAATGGATTTGTTCTTGGCAAGCATGTTGAACAAATTCCAGCTTATGTGGCTAGACAAATGGCTGAAAGTACAAGCTGCATCTCCAGAGAACAAAATTTAATGGAATTAAAATTTCAATACTGTCACCTGTTTGGACGCAACAGTGCTTCTGATTATTCCATCATTCTGTATTTAAGACCTTTATTATTGAAAGGATGAAATTGTAATTTGTAATCTAATGCAAAAATTAGTAGGGCAGCAAAATATTTTGACCTCTTTCCTGCATATATCCTGTTGCTTAACACTTGTATTTTTCAACAGCTGATAGCACCAAAGATTAGAGAAACACTTTTAATTGAAATGAAAGAATGAAAACTGCCAGTGTTTCTTATTTCTCTTTGTAAGGAGCAACAATTTGTCATACAGAGATGTCAAAATATTTAAAGGGACATACGTGAAGTTCTGTACATGTGCAATGCAGCCCACCAGAAACCTACAGTCACAGAAGACAGAACCTTATAGCAAAGGGCTTGAAAGTAACGTTAGAGGAAACATTAGACAAAAGTTTCACTGTCTACACAGTTCTGATCCATTCAGCCATAAAACAGTAATAACATGAGCCTTCACACAAAACCTCTGCACGTGATTTTTACAACGCTGTTAAGAATTTTAAAGCTTTGTGAGAAAATACGACAAATACAGAACAACACGGTCATGACCCCAGTAATATTTTCAAAGGAGAGCCAGGTGAGGGCAAGCATAACCACATTATGTCCTGTCACTGACAGTAACTATTGCATTGCTGGAGGGCATCAGCTTTCCAACCACCTGCAGGATCGATAAACCACACAAGTTTCCTCTGCAAACAAATGAGCTGTACTTAGTTTATCACAGGGCATGACTCTGAACTATTTTGAGTAGGTGGAAAACAGCCTCCCCTCTTTCAGTATCCCTAGACAGCTGTAGAACAACTTGTACTGGCAAACTCTGAGGAATAGCTCCGTTTCAGCCATAGCCCTTACAAAGCTAAATGGGGAGAAAAAAAAAGAAGTGACGTGCAGAAAGCAGCCGGCACAGGCAGCATAAGGAAAATGAATTAGTAATAGGACTTTGTGGTTTCTCCCCAGACTGCTGCTAGGCAGGGAGAGGCAGTTCAACACACAACCCCACCACCACGATAAAAAATAATGTGAAAATGTCCTAGCAAGCAGTAAAGGTTTCTGATCTGGTGTTTTGCACAACACAGTACTAAAGGATGTATATAGAACCCCTTAAGCTCTCCTCATCGCTTGCACAAAATCATTAACTATGTTCCTCTTTTTAGGCTCTCTCATTCCCAGGTTTTCAGTTCTCTAGATAGTGATAAGCTACTCCTCAAAAAAGCTATTTCATCTGCTGGTTCTGGTCCACACTGCCGTAATGGTTTGGGTAATGAACTCTCTTTAATGCCTCAATGCTTTTAATAAATAATCCTAATTACTAGAAAGGCCTCCTTTCCAAAGCATACTTTCTTGAAGCTATTATCAATACTCCCATTCCAGGTTTGGTAGCAAAAGTAGCTTCATTTTCAGTACGGAAAGCAAACCTTTATTGCCCCTGCAATGCAGTTTCAAAGTAAATGTACGTTAACATCTTGGAAAATTTAATTATTTACAATATTGAATGCTTGGGTAGTCATGAGCTGCTTCTTCCTTCTCCAAGGTTCTAGGTAAACTCGAATAAGAAAGTTGCCCTTAAGTAAATCAGAAAATAAAGCCTGAGGTCTGTCTTTAATAGACATAGAATCACAACTTACGTCTTGAAATCTCTATTTATGTGAGCAAATACCACAGCAGAACAGGAGCACATCTGCAAAAGAACCCGACAGGTTTTGAGGATGTGACATTCACACCAAAAGCGTTTCAGCTCAGAGGTGTGGGTGTCTGTCAGTACTGGGAGGATGGTGCTGTGGATTGTATCTAATCTGGTTTTAAAGAATAAATACCAGCAGTTCCACTTGCATTTCTGGAATATTTTCATTACAGAGCAACTCAGTTTGTGGTCTCCTAGACTATTCCATTATGTGTGTGTGTGTATGTGTATATATATATATAAATCAAAGTGTTATTAGCAATTATCAATTCACTTCCAAAAGCATGTCTCATGCAAACCCATGTTTGAGGACATTAAACTTCTCTGACCTACCAAACTCACTCACGTTATAGATACGCATCAAGAAAATTGCCAAGTAAACTCATAAATCAATTGCCTGTAGTTGTTCTCTCAAGTAATGCAATTTGTAATGTTAATGGCCAAAGAGATATACAAAACCCCTATTGCTTCCTTTACGTGCATTTTGGTTATAGATCAGCACACAACTGCAGGTTTACTAAAAACACAGCTGAAAACAGTTCAGCTCATGCATGAATGAGCTTTAACTTTATCCAAAAGGGTTTCTTGAGCTCCTGCAGCTCTGTAACTTCCTAAGGCTGCCCACACCATGTATTCTCCCTTTTACAGACCCCTAACCACTGCAAAAAATGCAAATACTGCAAAGATGAATACCAATTCAGTTTTCTGTAGTTTTCTTTTTTCCACCTCTTCTACTTTTTTCTTGTTCCCCATCTTCCCTTACGATAGAAGCAGAAGCTTTCTCAGCCAGCTACTGATTCACAGAAAGCTTGTAGACATTTCATCACCAATTTGACTGAAATTCCAACAGGAATTGGAAGTATGAAGGAAAAAATTGGATGACTGAAAGAGTCTTGTTTCATTGGGAAGTCACAATAGAATAAAATTAAAACAAATTTTGTGATCCCGCATTCTAGGTACGACAGATTACAGATAAATAATATTATGAATAGGAAAGCAGAGGTAAACTCTTCCTTTGAATTAGAAGGAAAAACTTGCAAATGTCATAATTTCAAGGATACAGTAATAGATAAAATTTCACAACAGCAGGTAAGAGAAGAAAGTTGTAGAGAAAACAGCAGGTAAGCTTGAAAATCTAATGAGTGGGAAAATCACTATAAGAAACACAAAGTATTAGGCTGGTAAAGAAATTGAAAGATGAAGAAAGGGGAAGAAAGAAAAAAGTACCCTGAGTGAGATGATATATGCAAACATCTAAATGCAAGTCTAAGAGAGGAAAGGAAATTAATGTTAAGCAGATGAAAAGGTACTAAGGAGAGCAGCCTGACAGACATGGGCTACACAAACTGACTGGCTGAACACACCAGGGCAGGCAAGACCAAACACAGAACATGAAATAATGCTAAATCAACACTGTGAGTGAGTTCCAACAGACACAAAACCGATTCCAATGCAAGTGGCAAAGCATAACTAATATGTTCCCATACACAAATAGGACTTTAACCACTGATAGAGGAAACGGTTTGCTTGTCAGAAGTTATCGCTATTTCCTGATACACTTCAGCTGCTACAACTTTCATCTTGAGTGAGAAACAAGTGGAACTTTCAATTTATGAGAAAGTCACAATCAGTGAACAGACCTTCCAATATCAACACCTTCCTTAAATAAAATATTTAAGATAACAGTAAAGTTGTTCAGATTACTATTTCTCAATATTACCATTAGTCTTATCGATATATCAACTTCATAAAAAATTAACCTCTCATAGGGTCAGCTCTCTATGTAATTTATCTTCCAAAGACTTGCATTAATTCAAACCATAAGGATCCAGTCCTTAGTAAACAGGGTTTTTTGTACTACATATATATACATTCATGCGTATAAGAATTTCCACAGCTTTCAGTAGTCCTCAGAGACAAAATGTAACATTATCTTTGCATAAGACATTATGGGTCTATGTAAATGTTGCTTCATAGGCAGTCTGGAGGCATATGGTAACAGGAAACAAAACCACAGACATTGCAAGAACATATTCAAGATCTACGTGGAGGATGATGAAAATATTTGGTATAAATTACATATTAGGCATTTATGGCTCAAGAAGTCCAAAGTCTAGGGTCCCATTAATTACTTAATTAAATTAGTGAACACCATCCCATGTGGTCAGTGACAATTCAGAGTAATACTTTCCAATGTTCCAAACCAGCCACCCTCTAACATATTTCACACACTCACATAGGAGAGATACTCAGAAACACCACATACCCACGCAGCTAACCACAGGTGACAGAAGAGACAGAAATAAACATTCTTTATAGACTTTGGTGATTTCCATTAGTTCCTCCACATCTATTTTGAGAATAAATTTAGAGCCTCAGTGCTCTGACAACGCATAATTAATTACATTTATTGACAGAGGTTAGAGCATTAGTCAAGTGTTGTCACATTAAATATTGCACAAGAGTGCCAAGAGGCTTTTTTTGATACTGTGAAATCTGAAGATGTTCAAAAGATGTTTTTAAACCCACCCTTGTGCAGAGTCATGTTTAAGCAGTTTTTTTACAGGAGTCAGCTGGCAGCTCAGTGCCTGTTACTAGCACACCATCACCTCCCAGCCCATGTACTTCCCCAAAAATTTGTATGCACTCACTTGACCAGGCTTTCAAATTGTACTTTTCTAACAACAGAATATGCTTCCTGAAGGTTGGTAAACATGCTTCATCACCAGCAGCCAAGTTTTAGATCTTGTACTGGGAATCTTCCACGTTTCAACTGCTGGCTGCATAGTGAGTGTCAAGCAGAGAAACACTCCCTTGCATAACACTCTTTCTGCATTTTTATATAAGCACTAACCAAGAAGCACACACTGCTAGAGAACAAAATTATTTTGCTGCATATCAGATTTGAAAAATCTGATAAAATTTACTTGATCAAGTATAATTTAAATATCTCACCTTGCTCTTCTTTCCCTTTGCTTATATGCCATCTAAACTTCAAATCCAACAAAAGAATAACCCAAAATACTTGGTATTAATAACCAAATACGTGGTATTGGCAGAGGTTTGTAGAAGCAGCAGCTCTCATTATTTAAAGTATTATAATGCATTAGAGGTAAAACCTCATTAGAAAAAATATCTCATTCTTCCCTGAAAGTCAACCATTTCTGAGGCAACTCTCAACAGCCAAATAAGAACACTTTCGTCACTTTAGAATAATAAATTCAGTGGAGCAAAAAAATCAATACACAAAATATATTGCACATATGTATACAGCAAATAACGAAAAAACTCCATACAGGACTTCTTGCAAAATCTGCTTTACAAAAATACAGAAGAAATCTATCTTTCAGACTGCATGATAATGGGGAAAAAAAAAATGGTAGATTTTTTCCCCTACTTAAGTCAACATTTCTATCTTTCTGGATGATAGGGAGAAGGAAGCAGTTTGAAGGACAAAGCAGGAACCACAAATAACCCTGATATAACATTAGCAGTTGGTGAAAGATAAATGCCTAAGAAGTTTTATGAGCAAAACTGAAGTGACATTGCAAACACTGCAAGCAAATAAACATCAGGAAGATTAAAAATGCAAGCAAGCAAGACTTAGAGAAATGTCAGCAAAACCACTAGCAAAAAACCTCACACTACAGCCAATTCCAAGGAAGTACTTTTTAAAGTACAAGAGCAGAGAGTTTTTCCCTTTCAAAAAGAGAAAGGCGCCAAGACAGCCCACGATTTTTATTCAAGAACCTTGACAAGAATTTTTAATTTTAGTGTTGCATAACTCCAAAAAAACAGTAATCCACTGAATTAAATTTACTTTAAATAAAAATTTATTCACTAACATTTTCTATTCTTCCTACTTTGCTGAAGTTGTTTTTATATTGCAATATGGCATGAAAGTTTTGGAAGCTCAGGTCTGGAAAGAATATTAAATTAAATACCTGTTGTGCAATTTTCCAAGAAAAGCAAGCAAATGGGACCAGCTAAAACAGAGTAAAACAAAACCCAAACAAAAAAAAGAATGAATTGAAGCAAAGAAGGAAAGTAGTAACCCATATTCTTCAACAAAACACATTGCCTCATGCACCATTTACAACATAATGAGAATTCAAAGGAAACAAAATGTATAGAATTTGTAAGAAGGTAAGGTTGGTTACAAATTCCAATGACACAGACAATGCATTCATCTCCATTTGACCTAAGCTTTCAATTAAAGCAGGAGGGAGAAGCTAGCTTTTCCAGCAGTATTGTTAAGGGCTAAATTGTTAAGAGGTTTCAAGTTAATATATAAAATGAAATTACAGGGACAACACAGCTCAAGTAACATATATGTGCAAAATAATATAAATGTATAAATGCAATTTCTGCGAATCACAAAAGCCCCACAATCCTGACCATAAAATTGAAACCCTTATGTTAATTTTTCTGTCTGGAAAGTCAGATTCTAGGTATCTAAACACATCAAAGTGCACAATACCATATAGGCCACAGAACAACAACAAAACAACAATAAAAGGAATTTTTAAAAAGGCAAATTACCACAGCTCTGTCCTCGGTAATGTTGGATTTCAGTGAGGTACATAGTGAACACCTCCGATCATACAGAAAGGAATTTTAAAGCCACACCTACCTCTCCAGACTGGAATTTGCGCTGCACTAAATCCTGCTCAAGGATTAGGAGACTTTGCTCTCTGTGATACCAAGGACAAAGTTCTGTCTTGTGCCCAGCAACCCAGCCATGCAACCAGAAATAAGAATGAGTGGATGGACTGGACACACACAGAAACAAACACACAAAGAAACAAAGCTTGGGAAGCGTTGCTAACAAGAGCAAAACTCTCATTTCCTTGTCCTGTGCTCATCACAGCACAGCAGAGCTTTCAGAAGAGATCTGACAATGGCCAGGCTTTGCAGAGATTAAAGAGAGATTTCTCACCCATGTTAGGGAGGAGGAAGGCAGAAAGCAAAAAGATGCTTTGCACAGAGTGGATCTACAGGCAAACCCACCTTGGGCAGCACCCGGGGGAGGTTGGGAACCTCCCAAGCCCTGCTGGGGGAGGAGGATGGGGACAGGGAATGTAAAGCCAAAATGATGACATTTCAGTGGGGGAACAGGAGGGGAGCAAAGGGTGGGCAAGGGGAACACGGTCAGACCAGTGTGTATGGGATAATACAGGGAGCTGTCAGCACAGCAAGGCCAGAGAAAAATCCTTTTACACTAAATTGAGACTAGAAATGGGGGAGGTGTGTTGGCCTGTTAAAACATTTATGCTACATGACAGGCTATACCTCACAGAAAGTGTGTCAAAACTCTGCAAGACTCACACTTGGGGTTTTTCTACCTCTTTATTCTTATTTTTAATATTATCACCTTCAGAATTTGGAAAGAGAGGCTGCTACTGTGGCTAGGAAAGAGTGGGAATGGAGATAAAAAAGACTTAAAGAACATGAAGTTTGATTTAAGAGCCTAACAGAGGCTTACTGTGTAATATAGGATTTACATGCAAGAGTATGTCATTGCAAAATTAATACAAATTTGCAGGTTTTTTTCTTAAATAAAAAAGGTCTGTTACTATCCACATTTAATCACTATAAAGGAGTGAGAAAAAAATCTGAATCTCTGCCAGTACCAACATCTTCCTTTACTACAGAAGTGTGCCTTAAATGGAAGTATCACAAAGAAAAATAAGGGGGTTTTTGACAGTCATGCCAGATGACTGTAAATTTAAAAATGCTCAGAATTTATTAACAGTTTCTAAAATATTTTTCCTTCTAAATTTCAAAGAATTAATGTCTCAGAGGTCTATCTACAGAAGTGTTTGTTTTTACTTTAAAAAGGCTTCTTTTTGAATTTATCATTAAGACTTTTAAAGCACAAAAGGTCCTTTTCCCGAATTTTAATGTATCCAACAGGTTAAAGAATCCTAGAGAGATCCTTCATGTTATGCAAAGTACTGTCCTTGAAAGTTTTTGTTGTTTCTATCCTCGAGCCCACAGCATTAGAATTTATTTTAATTAACTGAGAAATATAAGACAAGTGGGGAGAAAAAAAAAAAAGTCACTTTAATTATGGCAACTGTCAACAGCACAGCAAGAATTTTAAAGAAATCTCAATAAATATGCAAAGTGGCATGTAAGAGATTTATGAACACGCCCAAATACCCAACGAACTCCCACAGTATTTAATGAGACTCTCCTGGGTAGTCATGTAGGTGTCTGAACACCTTCTACAAAGCAGACTCGGGGTATGGCTGAGCATAATTCACACCTGTAGTCCCCATCAACGTCACTCTGGTGTGGTGGGCTTTTGGCACCTCCAGAAAAGCCCACACATTTAAATCACTTCTGATTATCTCCATCTGTGCACATTTATTCCTGTACAAAATTATCTCATCTCTGTTTATAGCTTAAACTTCAAGCTTAGACCTCGGGCTCACACATGGAGACAGGAATACTAACAGCAATTTATAAAAGAGTAGGAGTGAGGTTGGAATTTTTCAGCACCAGCTTATTTCTTCTTTCTCCCTCTCCACATCCTTAATGTGTTAAAGAGGGAGGGAAATAGAAAAAAATTCTTCAGATTTGGAATATCATGCTTGCTACATTTGGAAATATAAATCATAGCTGTAACAAATATTCATGAGAATAAGAAAAGTTTGAGATTTGAATACTGGTACTGAAAGTTATCTTTTTAGCTACTCTTTGCTTAAACATGGAAAAAAATTAAGAGACCTGCATTTTAAGCTTTAAGTATTCCCAATTTTCCTGATAACAAGAAATTGAAGTTTACAGGTCTGTTTTTTTATACTGTACCAGTTTAGCACCTGAATTTAAGATATTTTTATAGTAGTGCATTTTATAGGTTATGAATAATCGATATTATATATTAATAAAAATAATATATAGTATATTATACAGAAAAATAGACTAACATCATGAATGAAGAAGAATCTGAAGCAAAAGTAAATATATATACACATATATATACACACACATACACCCACATATATATATATGTGAAGTCATTTTCCAGCACTTGACTTTTGAGAGGGTGGTCAAAATCTGTTTAATTGTGGTATTCAGAAAAAAACATGATCACTTCAAGGACTATCTATTCCCATAAAAATTGTGTATATTTAGTAAAATCTTTCTTGGCATCATCTTCAGAACATTCATATTAACAGATGGAATAAAAATGTGGCTCACAGGCAGGACAGACTGACCTTCCAGGACAGGACTCATTGTCCCACAGGCACATGGGACAGCAGAGTTTAGGAACACTGCACATTTCTGTCTCAAATTAGTTCAGAAAAAGTTTGTCTGGGTCAGTCACTCAAACCTGAAGACCGAATAGAATTACAACTTCCTCAGGTCCTGCAGAATCATAATAAAAACAATAAATATAAATATCACAGCTAGGACTTGTGCACCAAAACGCTGGGCCCCCTGCAAGGGGATTTATTGCTGTTTCAGGAGCTCACATTGCTTAGAAACGTGGTCCTCAGGAAGACAGGACAAGGCTGACAAGGACCCTGCAGAGGCTGCAGCAGGCAGGGACTGCTGCTGTGCTCCCTTAGAGCTCATCAGCATTGCACAGCTGATGGCACAGTGACAGTGACAGCCCACAGGGACCCAGCCCAGGCAAGGTAAGGAGAAGGAGATGAGAAGACAAACCTTGGAAAGCCTTTTATCCGCTGCAAACTGCAATAGATTTAGTTAACAGCAGAAGCAGGTGAATGGGTGATCACTGACAGGGTTGTCAAGCACTGGCACAGGCTGCCCTGGGAAGTGGGGGAGTCACTGTTCCTCAGAGATGGAAATGTCACATGGATATGGCTCTTAGGGACATGGTTTAGAGGTGAACTTGTCAGCTACAAAAAAATGGATTGCAGCACTTTAAGAGGGCATAACTTTCATCAATCAGAAATCCATCTAAATTATGTTCCTCAAAGTGAAAGTGCAATCATTTACAGTACAGAGAAAATGAAAACTACTATAAAATCACCTCCGCTCATACTATTTTGTTCCTTCTTTTCTTTTTTTTTTTTCTTTCTTTCTTCCTTAAGTAGTGAAAGTAGCAGATAGTTTCATTTACGAAAATAAAACATAATACACTGACTAGTTAACCCACCCACTGAATGCACTTAGGTCTCCTTTTTATAAAAGATCTTTAACAATGTACTCCTTGAAGAAGTAGAAGAAAAAGCTTGACCCCCAATCAGCATTTCTCTCTTTACATTTCTGTTTTCACATTGTGCCTGATCTCTCCATCATCCTTAACACCTACTGCAGTGCCTGGCAGTGACCCATTGTTACAGCTTTGCAAAGTAACTGAGCAACTCTTTCTCAGGTTTTGAAAAAAAAAGATTGGGCAAAAAAACCCCAAAAATCTACTTTCATCTTCTTAAAAAATCATTCATTTGGCTGAACATGAACATGGTGTTTCTCAATACAAAAAGTGTCCTTGTTTTCCAACGCCTGTTAAGTGGTAGATTGCACAAAAGCAAGACTACTTTTGACAGTGTAGGATTTCATATCCAGCTTTTAAAATGGCAGTTGACCTCCCCTTGCCCTTCCTAAGTATTTAATTGCCTTAGTCTACTGACACACTGAGCCACCGTCACATAAATCTCACCCAGCACACATTCAATATTTCTACTTTAATATTTACTATTGAAATATAAGAAGGCCTTTTATCTGTGTTCTGGTTTTAGATTTAGATCATGTCTTTCTCCATTGCTGTAAACTTTTTATTTGGCTTTGTGAGGGATTAACTTTTTAAGTCTGTCACACAAGTCAAGTAATTAAAACAAATACTACAATATTTGTGATAGTACTCACTGACACAGTGAATGTATGTGGAATATACAAGAAACACATAAAGCAAATTTATCTTTAAATATTATCTTAAAGCAGCTCATCTTTTCATGGAGCACCATCAAGAGGAGTCTGTCCTTGTTTTCTCTATACCTTCCCAATCAGGCATTCATAAAAATTAGTAAGATCGCCCCTGAAGTTTCTCTTCTCCAGGTTGGACATTCCCATCTCACATCTCACACCAGATGCTGCAGTCCCTTACAGGTATAACTTCTCCAGTCAAAAGTTAAGTAGGCAAGACAACTCATTTTGACAGAGTGGAAAACCACTCAAACTCAACACTTCAAACCAGACACAGCACCCAAAGTGGCACACATTAACATGGGAATTCTAGAAGTATCCATAAACCTCATGGTAGCAATTCAGTTAATATTCCTGTTAGCATGGCATCATCTGTGAAAAACCAAATACTATTCCTCACGTAGATATGGTACTTGTAATACAGAGTAACATAAATTGGTAAGCATAAAATTACTCGGGGGTCAGGTACAATTTACAGTTTCAACTGTGTTGTTAACTCTGAAAGTGTTTTAAAAAAACAAGGTATTTTGATGCTTTTCACACTTAAATTATACTATTACTACCATAAGCCTATGTTTACCCATCTTGATCTGCTGTAAGTGAAATATTTTCAACACAGTTGTAAATACCAAAGAACAGCATCAACATAAGTCTGTATGTAACCAAACTCAGAGTCAGCCACAACAGCAGCAGTAAGTCAACCAAATGAGAACACACACATTGGAGACACAGTCCAAGGTACCAAGCTGTACACTGTGTAGGCTTTTAAAGGATTACTAAAACTTCAAAGACTAAAGTTTCATGCTTCAAATATCTATTCCAAGCATCTTACTTGATTGATGCACAGTTGGCTTTTACAAACAACCCATACAGATAAAGAATTTTGGAGCCATTACTACAAATTTTGCAACCATTTACTAGAAAAAGCCAATAAAATCTTGCAAACCTTTTTTTTTTCCTCCAAGCAATAAGCATTCCTTCATCAACACAATTTTTAACATGCAAGTAAATGTATTTTGGCCTCGAATCTTGGCTGCCTTTATGCGAGTAAATGATACAAGTCTTCTGAAAATGCTTTGAAAGAACTGTATATCCATTATGAAAGAAAGGATAGCCATAGACATTCTTCCACTCAACAGCTTTCCATAATTACAGCATTTTATCAATGAAATTTTATGCAGGTTACTATGAAACTCATTCTGTTTCCCAGACAGTCCCAGAATACATTGCAAAATATCATTAAGCAAGTGTATGAAAAGCATCTACTTTCATCCCAAGTGATTAAAGACAAGCTTGGTCAATTCTCCTGTGTAAGTTAAGGCAACACCAGAATACAGTACACCTAATTTCTGGTCCCTTTTAAAGACCTTCCCACTGTCTCTTTTCAACAGTACCTTCCTCCTCAGAAAAGGATTCTGGTTTGTCTGAGTTGCCTTATGAGTAAGACTACAAAGTTCTCTTTAAAATGCCTGTTTACCAAGTATCCATGTACATATGCTCACTTCAAGAATTTGGTGAAAGTGAGTAAAACTTGACTAGCACCTCTTAAATCAGATGCGAGTCTCCACTAGTGTAATGAACGTGCTTATCCCACGCAGATAAATTAAAACCATTCCCACAAACAGCCCCCTTTTGATACCTCAAAATCTGAGTTTTAAAAATTAAATTAATTATCCAAATAACTTGAGTATCTAGGCAGTATTGTCTCTTCCATGTGACTGCTGCCAGGTAAGTAAAGAGCAGAAAGCTGAAGCTGTGTGTGATTTATACAATATTCAAATCAGCTTCATAGAAATGATTAAGCTTACCAAATCTCTACAATTTCACCTTTTTCAGATTTACGAAACACTCAATAAAGTTCTGCAGATATTTGATATTATTTATTTCTACACTGTGGGGAAAAAAGAAACAACAAACCACAAATGATAAACAGGAACTGCAGAGGAAATCGAAGGGAAAAGGAAGAAAAGGAAGAAGATGTGGACAGAAAAAGGAAGTAGAAGGGATAAAAGAGGCACGTAAAGCTGGGGAAAAAAGCCCTGCAAAGTTCACCTTGATGTGTGTGGGAGAACTCCTGGGACCTGGCTGCTGTCTGTCACTGCTGCCAGTGCCCCCAGAGCTGCACTTCTCTGCCTTCAGAAGACAGGAGCATGACTGTAACTGGGCTCTAGGATGCAGGGATGTCACATCAGGCATGACATCTCCCACGTGAATGTGACATCCTCCTACTCCCCAGCCTTTCACTTCAGCCCTCTTTCCAGAGAGATGAAGACCTCACCAAGCCATTACGGGGATTCTCTGTGCAGTGGGAATAGAGCAGGTTTCAGTACACAGAGTGTGCATTGCAAGAGCTCTTTTGAGGCAGTAAAACTTGGGGCAGGGGGACCCACAGAAATTTACATCAAGCTCAATCCATGTCCTTTCATCGAAATGGGCAAAGCCTATTAATATCAGCACGCCAAGCCAGCAACAAAACCCACAAAGTTTAAACAATATTGTCAATACAACACAGTATTACTCATACACATCACACTTGTAGTGCAAAGTCTCATCTCTCCACCTCAGTTTGGCTTCCTTCCCCATCATAAAGGGCATAGAAAAAGGAAATAAAACAGCTACAGGAGCTAAAACCTTCCATATAACGTTCTAACATTCAAGATACAATAGCCTTTATTTTTCTGCTTCCTTACACTTTTCACAAAGCTGAATAAAAATTCAAAGAGGTGACCTCATAAATAAGGCTGGTAAAGCATTATGGTCACAATCTGTAGGAACAGGTGACAAAATGCTTACCTTCCAAACAGGCACACACAGCAGATGGCAACCCCTCACTAAGTGTGGAATTGAGGAACAAGGCTCTCCCTGCAATATCTGACAAGCACATGAAAGGTACTGCTAACAAGGAGAAAAACATCTGGAAGAGAGTGTTTATATATGGAACACAGTTGTTGAATAAGCAAACGGAACTGTGAATTTGCATTTGTTAGTGTATCTATGGTCTGGCTGCTTTGCAAACAGCTACAAGGCAATGTAAGGAAAATCCAGACTGAAAGGCTCAGAATATTTTTGGGGCAATGTGTACACAATGCTTTCCCATACCTCTTTTAGAGCATGTGAAAAACAAACAGCTTCAATAGGAGATTTTACTTTTGCTTAAATATTAAAGAAAATAGCATTTTTTTTTTTAACTTGTGAACACAGGAAATAATCATGTATCAGAAAGCCACAGCACAAGACAGTCTGAAATAAGCAAACAATCCATTGCTTTTTCTGTAGAATTTCCAGTTGTCATTCTAAATTAAAACAGGAAGAATTTAAGGAGCTGTCTGTTTTCAGATGAAAATCCCATTCCTAAACAGGATTAGTTGGTAACCTAAAAATATCAGTCAGTAATCTCCAAAAGTCATAAGCTCATGCACCCCTATACCAATCACTAACTAAAAGAAATCAGGTCAGAATCCAAATCAGATCACACCAGAGTAGCATCAATCTTCTTATTTCAGTGCTGTCACATTTTAAATTTTTCACACAATTTCCACATAAATTATTAAAAACAGAGATCTGCCTCCAAACAGAGACTAAGTAAAAATGACATTCTAGTTTATTGTGACAGTTTTAAAAAATACATATCTTCAGTCACTTAAGACATACATCTCTAAATGCACCCCATCAAGCAAACAAACAAAAGTTATTTGACAGGCTGCTTTAGTTTCCTTAAAATGATCTCAGATTAGGTGACAGTTCTTCTGTCACTGCCATGGACTATTTTCCTTGTACATACTTTATTTTCTTTTACATACATTCCTTCCCATACTTTATTTTCTATACATAAAAAATAATAAACAGTACATAACATCAGGCAATTTTTGAAATTCATTGGTGTAAAGCCACACAATAAAATCACTGTCTCTTCTACAGCTTGGTTTCCTTTTCACAATAACAAGAGTCTTCCAAGATGCAGATCCAGGACACACATAAAGTATTTGAGCATATTACAATAACTTGCATCTGCAAGCCATTAGCTGCACTATTAAAGAAGTGGCCACTTCAGCTCACATTGTTAATTTCCACGTCTTGACTGACTGCCATTTGGGCAAAATCACAAATATCCAATGAAAGCATCTCACTGGTTCTGTGTTCCCAGAAGTGGCATCACTGACTTACTGACAATTATCACAATTTTTAATGGCTTTTAACCTTGGTGCAGTTCACTGACTGCCACTGCTGACAAGGACAGACACGGAGTAGCTATGAGCAGAAAATAAGTTTCAGCTACAACTTTTAGATAGAGGCTGACTCCACAATGAGAAGCAGCATGGTACTCAAGTCTTATGACATCTTCAACTCTAAAATTCACGCTTTATCTACAAACTTGTCACCAAAGCCAAACCAACCGGGTAGCTAATGGCAGCAAGACACTTCAACACTCTTATTTTAACTAATTTTATGGTGACATTTATGAGCTGTAATAAGCTATATGAATCAGTGTCATAAACCTTCATAACACATAACGAACTAGAGGGTAAAGTAAGTGGTCTGCCTCCTAATTAAGCAATAGTTTAAATTCTTGCCATGCAGAATAAACCTCTTATTAAATATCATCATTTTTGACTTCTTATATAACATGTTTCTGTCTATCCCTGGCTTAGTTACAATGACAATCACAAGTCTACAGACCAGCAATTCCTTTGGGAAGGGACATTTATCGACTGCAGCTTGAGAAAACACAGAAATGTCATGATAAAAGCAAAACAAAGTTTTCACTCCTCCCACATAACCACCCCAAAAACCCCACATCCCAAAACCACCAAAATAACCCCAACAACAAAACCTGCCCAATGATTTAACCAGTGTCTACTGCCTCATCTTTCCTAGTAGACAGAATCTCCACTTCCTCGGGTGCTCTGAGCCCATCAGAAAGTAAAGTACTGTCAGATAACCTGGCACATGAACAGTGCTCTGTACCAGCAGACATTCATATCACAATATCAGTTGTGCAAATGGCATTGAACAAGCAGGGGGTTTGTTTGACTTCGTTCTGCTTTTCTCTCCCTTGGATCAGTTTACTTGCAGTGGACCATCTCTGCTAATTTTAGCTGCAGTTCTCAGTCATTTTCAGCCAAATCCAAATAGTTTCTCAGGAACTCATACTCCCAGGCATGTAACATCACACTGCTTAACTCTGACAAACCAAGTTTGCATATTCTTGCTACAGGCAAAGCAGAAAAATCTAAGTTCTCTTCATACCACAATCTAGCAGTGATGCATAAAAAACAATCAAACCCTGCAGTGAAGAAACCTTCACTTCATGCTCTCTTGTGATAGGATATCACAGCTATGAGAGGAGAAAGCAAAACCAGCAATCACAAACTCAGTTTGAATGCAAGGCCCAGTGAAGAGCTGCGGGACCCACCTTACACAGCCTGTCACGGGAAACAGGCATGAAAGCCTTTTTCCTGCCAAAGTGGGCTGACAAAAAGGTTTGCCTGGACAGTTAAATTTTCTTGCTGCCACAGCTGTCAGAGAGCACTCCTGTGTGGTTTGTCACTTGTCTTCAAAATGCAGAAGTTACACAAAAGAAGGTAAACCTATTTCTTTTCCTCTTCTCTCCCCATCTCCGCTGGAGCTACAAATTAATTAAAAAAGCTCAAGCAACTATAAAAGCCATCAACAAGAGGCAGGGAAGAGTACAATTAAATAAACCAAATAATGTAAAACCCAAACTGCAGGCAGACAATTGAACACAGTATCCCCGGGTTGATGTCAATATAAGGAAGGTTGAAAGAGCGTTGTGTTACAATCGAAGCCTTAGGAGTAAATTTCTTTACACTCCTATCAACATAATAATTTTCTAATGCAGGAAAGAAAGCAGTTCAAACTCCCATCTGAAATACAGACTGAACAGTAATCTCATAACCTTTGTTATCTGTTAAAAGCTTGATGGACTTACTGTTTATGATATTACAAAGCATTAGGCCTCCATGAACTGCTTACCTCATTTTGAAATGGGTACCAAGGCTGATGTTTCTTTTCAAGGAAAAAAGAAACTTCTAAAATATCTTGTTAGCTCTACCCAAAAGGCCTACAGAGCTCTTCAGTCCCAACAGGACTGTTCCCATGATCCTAGAGCTGCTGCTTATGGGTTTGCCCTTGAAGAAAGTCCTGCCAGTGAGACAGCACCTGAAGGAGGGGTAACTCTAGAACAATCCTAACATTTCTCAACAGTTACACCACACTTGCTATGAATCAAAACCTACTAATGCTAATGTCAGAATTATCTTCTGACACAAAATCCACAAAACTTTGTTACAACAACCATGAAGAATTAATTAACCTTTACCAGCCTAACATTTTTCTTATCAACCATATTTAAACAAAACAGTACTGCTTGTATAAAGTACAGACAGCCCTTAATAAGAGGTCAAATGAATCAACTTATAAAGACCAGTTTATCAAGTGTGTGGCAATATAGTGTGGACACCTTATCCTGAAAATGTATTAATGGCTGCATGCCAGTCCTACTTCAAAGAAGGCTGCCATGCAAGTCATAACTAACTCCTTCTCCTAATCATAAACATGAAAATTCCTTAACTCTTGGAAACGTGTGTTCAAAATTTAAGAGGGAGAGCAGGCAGACAAAAAGGAAAAAAACCCAAAAACCATGAAACCCATACAGGACTTATTTTCTGCCAAGGGCAAAACCACCAGGCATTCTCTAAAAGGCAGAGATGACTCTGAACATTTTTAGAGGATGAGGTTCTGGGCATCGTATTCAGCAAAAATGCACTAAGAACTTGGAAGTCAAAGAGAGCTTCCACAACAATAACAGGTCATTTGAAAAACAATTATCAGAGCAACTATGGAGGAAAAAGTGCATATACATAAGCAAATAGGACTGGACAGAAGAAAATAGTTGGCAGAAAATCAAGATATTTAGATGCAAATTGGGAAATAAGTTTCCTTCATTTTCCTCATTTCTCTCAAGTTGTTAGTAACCTCTAATATATTTTCCATCTTTGCTGTATTGCTTAAATTAACTAGGATTTACCAAATGTTTTAAGTACATATTCTAACATTAGATAACTTATTCCAAAACAAAGTTAGTGGGTACTTTTGCTATCACTGTAACTAAGATCTGTGAGGAAAAAAAAAAAAACGCCAAACAAACCCAAGAAGAAAGGGGTTTTGTTACCATAACAAACAATAGTGAGGTTTTGTCTACATACTTCTTTGAAGGTCGTCATAATGGGCAATAACAAAGAAATTGTTATCACCCAGGTTAAAATATGATGAATTGTAAATAAAGATCACAACTGCTTATATTTGAGCTGAAGTACTTATGCTGGAAAAAAGTATACATCCACCATCTGGTGCACAGTAATTACAGAAATTAAAACCACATTTCTGTGGCCTGCCTTTAACAATTTTTACTGATACAGTAATACTTGATCTTCTTAGGGAGTATAATCTAAACTCATGCTGTTAAATGATCATAAGACTATGCAGTGCATGGCATAAGCAGTTCATTAAGCTGGAATCTTTAAAAACACTTGTTCCCCAGTATTAACGGAAACAGTTCCTGTAGGTTCACATCACGCCACTCAATTTCATCCACAGTCAAGGCAAGTTAATTTCACACCTGCTGAGCGATATCATGATGGATGGCACCACAGCAGGTCATTAATTTTGTTTCTTTTTGATTAATTTCACACCATACACTGGACACAGTTTTTTGAGCTACGATGTCTAAGAGCAGGGCTTAATGCCTGCAAAGGGCTAAATCAGGTTTTCACTGCTTGCCAAAAGGCAGAGAACCCAGATGTGGTAAAAGTGAAAGGGAGCTTCACTAGGCTTGGCACTGAACTCTGACATGGTTACATGTGTGGCAGGACACTCTCAGTGACCAGTGTAATTTAAATGTACTGTTCTTGAATGTAGCCATAAAGCAAAAATTCTGGATATACCTTACCTACCAATCAAGAAGACAAAAGCTAATTTTATTTGCCACACAAACCCTTCCATCATTTACTTACTGATGATATACCTAATAAGGTCTAAAGACTTACTAAGGCTACTGCGTTTCTCGATTTCAAATTAAAGAAAAAAAACTCATGATCACACAGGATGAAAGCAGACGAAGGAAAAGTTAACATTCAAAGATGACATCAGCAGCCACTGTTGCCACCAGAGCAGAAGGGGAAGCAGTGGGTCATTTTGTCACTCTAGTCAGTGAAGACATCTGGGGCCCTTGGAAGCCTCTGGACCCCACAGCAGAGGGTCCAGGCACAGCAGAGGGTCCAGGCACAGCAGAGGGTCCAGGCACAGCAGAGGGCTGAGCTGAGGAACAGCCTAATCTCACCCAGCCTCACACCCTCCTTTGTGCTACATGTGCCAAATCACCAGATCCCTCGATGAGCAGATTCAGCTCATGAAAACAAAAGAAGCCTTTTTCTTACATTAGCTTTCTGCTTGTTTCACAAACCAAGCTGTCTAACAGATGGGTCAGGTGCATTTCAAAGCTGGTGAAAATGAAAAGGAGAAATTGTATCTTTTGGTAGCAAAGAGATGTTTAGCTTAGCCCTTCTCCCCCTTCTAGGGAGTGATTCAAAGCAGCAGCCCCAAAAGCCTTGTCCTCTTTATTGACTATGGAAGGACCCGAGTTTCCTAAACTCAGATTAGGATGTGTTTTCATCCCTTATTTTCCTTTTCTCTGTGCACCCCGATATTCTACAGCACAACAAATATCAAGGAATCATTATTGCTTGTCACTCATTCAATGCTTTTGCTCTTTTGTTCTTCAAAACAAAATATAGAATGAGCAAATTTTTTGTGTCTGATCATGAAGAGTAATTTACAAAACACAGAAATGCTCATGCTTACCAGCAGCCATGCTAAGCTGAAACTATTGCAGTCAAGGCAAAATAGTGGTGAGAGCGACAGGGACAATGGTTTTGTGATTTGACAAATGGAAATGACATGGGACACGTGATTCAGTACGCATGGCTTAAATCTCTCAGCGTGACAGGCTTAAGTGAGGAAGACACGAACTACTCTGAATCCATCTGTGCCAGCAGACTTCTCCTTCTCCAACCATTAGTCATTGCCCCCTCACATCTGCCCATGGAATTAACCTCAGTGTCCCCTAGACATTACTGCAAACTAAGTAGGGCAATAATTAATTTGCTATTTCAGCTACAAAGCTGGTCTTGCTAGTTTGATTAGCATAGTTCAGGCTGTGTAGACTGGCCTGTCCACCAAGATTGCAGGAATCTCTCCTACAATCATCCTGCTGTCCTCTTCTGGTTCAGCACACTGACTGACATCATGACTTACTATCAAGTACTTGATCAAAGGCTCCGCACAAAGCTTGAATAGATGCTGATTTGATGTGCTATAATGGTTACCTGTTTATTTGCCAACATGTAATTTTCAGCATGAACTGAAACGTTTTACTGTCAGCTCCTATAAAGAATCTAAAAACAGGATGAACAAGAAGCTGGGTTAATAGGACTTAGCCACTGAATGGAAATTCAAAGTAAATTATCTCCATCATCAGAAGCTGCAAGCTGGATTTTGTGGATGCAACTCCCATTGCTGGCAACCAATTACAACAATTTTGAGAGTCAGGACTACCCAAGGAAGAGCTACAGCTTCAACAAGATTTGCAGCAGTTGTTCTTGCTCATCATCACCATTACATGGTTACGTTATGAATGGGAAAGTGAACATTTCAGTCCTTTCCCCAGTTACCCACAACACCGCGTAAAAAAAAAGAGTTTGTGAGAGAACTAGTTTTGATGTTTATGTTCTTGGACGTCTAGGGAACACCTGGGCACACTTCCCTTTGTATGTCTCAGTTCTAAGGGGCTGCTGAAGAAGCCACTCACTTTCTATCCGAGATCTCTCTGTAGCTGAAAAAATCCCAAACAATAAAACATTCCTTACCCATTCTAAAAAAAACCCACAACCTAAAACAAAAAAGAAACCCCAAAACCCCCGAACTGAACACCAATCAAAATCCCTAACTAAGCCACCCAGGTCACATTTCTCAAACAATCAACTAATCTTCCCCTAAGAGTGGTGGTACTTTCAAAATCTAGAAACTTAATCTGCCTGTATATCATTTGAAATTAGGAAACAAGAGAAGTCAAACTCTCAAAGCAAGTCTTAAATTGTTTTTTAATCATCTCACACAAATAATAAAAAATTAAGGTGAAATTTCCCATAAATGCATAGATTAATGCTTACCAAATCTCTTTAATTATTACAGCAACTTGTGAACTAAAACCTAAGTGCAATAAAGAATTAATTTGAAACTGCTACATGTTTGCATATATTCATTACGCACATCACCACATGTCAGGCAGAATCTTTGAAGGTGAATCCCAAACAAGTGATTACCACTGAAGCAACATGATGGAGAATAAAGTAGACAAATGATATATTTAGCTTCATCCTATCTTTGTCCCTAGAGAAAAGCATTCCCTCTAGTGTGGGAAGGGGAGGGGGCGAAAAAAGCCTAGAAAATTAAAACATGTGTTTCCCCAACACTAATGACCCATTTTAAACAGTCTTATGTAACTCAAAAATGAGATTATATTTGCGTTGTCATGGATTTAATCTTATATTTTCCAGTCTGAATCATATCAGAAGGTTATTTACCTCACCTTCTACCTTGTCTTCCTTCTGAATTTTCTCAGTTTAAGAAATTCAGTCCTCTGTAGCTTTTCAAATTGATTAAACAAAAATAAAGGGCCATGGTAATTTTGGTGAGGTAATTTTGCACTTGTCTGAACTGTACAATGTTTATACAATCTGAAGCTATGTAATTATGTTAAATACCTTGTACCTTCTGAAATTTTCACCAGTCCTGGAATTCCCCCATGTGTGCTCTTCGGCGTGTTATCAAACATGCAGCACGTTGAGCTTTTCCCTCTGCAGTGCTGGGAACACAAGCCAGTTCTTAGAAAACGTGGTTTAAACTGAAGCACTGTCATTAAATGAAAAGCTTTTCCAGAAACAAGGAGAAATGGGTCCACTTTGGTGACTGTTCTCTAAAAAGGTCACATAAAACTTAGCATTCACAAATCTCTTTGCCACTCATAGTTGTGTGGATGGAAGAGACAAAAAAAATGTTCCTTCTAGCAGAAAATCTTGCTGTGTATCAACTAAAAGCTCCTCCACACATCAGATGGACATAAATATGGATGGATATAAATTGCAACCACCACCTATGTACAACAAAATATCTATATATTTGTCAAACATTATCTGAATAACAGGGATAAGATCTACAAGGCAGTTAAGTCAGACTTCCAAGGTCCACTCAAAAACATTAGGTTACTATTTAGGTTAGTTCTCCTGTGTTCCAACAATACAAACACATTATAAACAAAATAATTTAAACACTAAAGCTTCCTTTCTTCTCCCTCAAACATTAAAAAAATCTCTAGAAAATACCTCCTAAATAGCCTCCAAATACAAATGGTTTCCAGAATGAGAAAGGAAATTCAGTAGGCAATATTGTCCATCTCTAGAATGGCGACAATGAAAAGCTCTGCATTTTGATCTAACAAGGTTCTTCCTAGAGCCACGTTTATATTAGGTAAATGTACAAGACATAAAATAAACCCACGGACCAAAATACTCATATATAAATATGTACCAAAACCTCTCTACTTTCAGACAATCCATTTGAAAATTATTACAATCCAGCAGTTAATGTAAATGCACAAAGCTGCCAAAAAGATCACTTACAGCTCTGAGCAGAATGTAAATGATCTTGAAATAGTACTGTAGTACCAGCAGAGAGGAAAACAGAGACCACTTTACTGATGCTACCATAGATGAATGGATTTCTTTACTGTTTAGTCAAACCTAATGAAGAGAAAAAGATAGGCAGAGACAGAGGAATAGATTTTCTAATATTATGAAAATACTCATTCCTTTCAACTCACAGGGGAAATGTGCTGGCAAACACATCTTAAAAGTTGATACAAAAAGCCTTTCTCTTTTAAACTGTGTATCACTGGGCTACATTGATTTATCTTTGTAACAGCCAGGATTTGACAGATAACCTGCAAAGAATTATTTAAGGCATTATCTTATCACATTTCAACATCCTGAGCAGTCCATTTGCTGTGTAAGCTACAACCATGAGGGTCCAACACAGAACATGGTATCCTATTGTGGCAAGCACATTTCTCTCCCTCTCAGGATTTTTCATAGAGGTGCACAGAGAAAAATGAAAGAGAAAACATGTTTTTTGTAGTATGTAGTTTTAGTATCTTCCTTTTCATATAGTATATTAATGTATTTTAGCACGGTTATAATAAAGAAATCATTCAGCCTTCTGAATTGAGTCAGACATCGTCATTCCTTCCCATTGGTTCACCTGCATTTACAATATCCTATCTCAGCCCTACACCTGAGTTATTCTGCCTCAAGTGGGTAAATGTGGACTTGAGCCACGTGCATGCAGAGGGCATCAGTGGCTCTGACTGCAGGGGGGACACCAAAACACAACAGCCCCCACTGCAACAGTGGCTGGAAGTGCTCAAGGCCAGGATGGATGGGGCTCTGAGCAAGCTGGTCTCATGGAAGCTGTCCCTGCAAGAAGGTTGGAATGAGATGAGCCTTAAGATCCTTTCCAAACCATTCTGTGATTTTAAGATTAATTCTGTTATTAGGTCTGGTCTTAAAGAGAAGAACAGTTCAAGCTACGAGCCAGACAAAAGAAAGACTAATTTTTTTCAATAACATTTTCCTCTGTACTTCAGAGGAATATATTCCTTTCTGCAGCTTTCATCACTTAATAGTTTCCTACTTAGGCTGTTATTTTAACAATTGGAAAATTCGTACCCTACAGTTTGGACTCAACATATGACTTGAGGTTCAGGACTGAAAGAAGCAGCTTAATTATGAGATGTCAGCAGTTAGCATGAATTTACCAGACATTTCAGAAGATAGAATTTTAAAAGTTGTCTAAACTAAGGTCTCTTTGCTACCTTGGTCTGTTCAGCTTTCCTAATTCTAACAGACCACAGAGACCATGTAAAATTTCCAACTTAGATTTTCTCCATAATATTTTCATTTGTTTATCCTGACTAGCTTTTTTGGGGAGGTATAACAAAAGCCTTAGATGAGACCCCTACACAAACATTTATAATAATCAAGCCAAATATGTTGTTCCAATAATGTATTGACTATACTGGCAAAAGCATGAAAGATAACTCTGGTGCAAATAATCCCAAGATGAAAAAAATCTGTTGACTAGGAAAAAATACTGGACATTAATGAATTACCCAGTTTTTCAATGTGCTATTTCATTTTCTGTGAATTCAAAGCTTGTGGAACATGGGCAGTGAGTCAGACCTTCAGTAAAATCACCCTCAATCATTATGGACATCCTGAGGTCACCTGAAAAAGCCTCATCAGAAAAAAAAAAAAAAAAAAAAAAAAAAACCAAAAAAGCAAAAAAAAAATCCCAACACAAAAACAAAACAAACAAAACCAAAACAAACAAAAAAACCAAAAAACAACAGGAAAGAGGAACTGTGTGGAAACTTTGTTGTGACAAAGAAAAAGATGAAGATCAACTGGCCTTCTGAATGCATGAAATCAATACTTCAAATAATTTGTTTTCATAAATAGGTAATAAGCAACCCAAAAGAAAAGTACAAGATGAACAAGATCAGTTATTATTAGCTCATTATAACAAAGATTCAGCACAACTGCACATACACCATTCAGAGACTTCATCAACTTTAATTGTATAGAAAAAAATCCATTTAGGCTTGTCCAATAGGTGGAGCAGGATGAGTGGGTTCTCTTTTGGTCAGTTCAAGAAGTCAAGGAGTTTAGCAACCAAGGACATTTCCTAACTGTTTTAATATAAAAATTAGGTTATAGAAACTGAAAAAGAATTTCAGAAGAACATTCTGTGGGATGGGAAGGAATGCATGAGGTAAAGCTTGCATGTAATGTGTCCCAAAAAATTCCAAGTTGCATGGTGAAATTGTATCCTTGAAGATGAAATGTTTGCAGTGAAATGGCAAAAGCCATTGAGAAGTCTGGGTTAATACAGAAATCATGCTGTTTTTACAAGCAGAACAGGGGATACAGAAAGCCATCCTCACATATAACTGAAATCCCACAACACCAAAGTCAAATTATGCATGCTTAGATTGAGAGATCCCCATGACATCCTAAATAAATTGGAATAAAGGAAATAAAGCTGAACACCATAGTAAACTGCACTGAGGCACACACATAACACAAGTGACAATATATTAGCAAAAGAAAAAGAAGTATGAAAATAACATTTGACAGAATTCTTTCTCTGTTTGTCAAATGCAAGGAAGACAGAGCTGGTCAGTACAAAATAACAAATGAGAATATTTTAATTCTGCATTTTTGTGGCCTGGACAAACATCTTTATCCTGAGCAATGGGCTTGATCCCCATAGTACAGGCAAGGTAGACACTGTAAGGTTCCTACAGTAATTTCTGCCAAAGTACAATGCTGCATCAGCAGTCTTTTTAATTAAATGTCAAATTTTAGTTAAAGAATAAGGTGGGTGGCATACTTAAAAATATTCTGTAGCTTGTCAAAGGGCAAGAGTACACGTTCATTAAAAAACTCTTTTCATAATGCACACCCAAAATCAATAGTGTGAAATCTGAGTTGTACATCAGGAATTTATACAGTGAGGAAGCTTTTTTGATTTTAAATTTGGATAAACAGACATAAAAGTGTATGTTGATAGAGGGCAATGGAGTTCAAGTTTTCCATATCTATCATGAATAATACTCAAAGGTAGAACAGACTTGAGGTACAAACAATAGTCTGAATAGAGCCCAAGACATTTCTAAAAAACAGAGTAAGAATTGTGGATGGGGAAAACAAATCCATTCTTTAAGTACATGGGATGAAGAAAACCTGAACTTCAAATGTAGGGGGAAAAAGAACCCCTGCTTCTTAACATTTTTTGAAACCCCAAATAATGAGCAAATATTCTTCAGATCTCCATCTAATACCCTTCTTAAGTCTAAAAAATATAAAATTGATGTAGACCAGTTTTCCACATGAAGCTAAACTACAATACTATTTTTCAAGTACAGCTTTTTAAAAATGAAACTTTTTTCCATTTATAAAGCTTACGGTTTTCTTTGCTCTAGAAGTGGCCACATAAATGCCAATATCTCAGTGTGTAAGAAAATGTTCCTAGCCCTGTTTTAAGTAACTCAGTCACGGAATTCTGTGACATTACACAGTGCAAAAGCTATGCAACCAGTGCATATGGAAACTACGACGCCAGGAAACGAATCAAGGTACAAGGTCTTTAATAGAAGCTGAAGAGAAGCTAAACCTCGTAAAAGTTTTTGCTCTGTATCAGCCAATACAGCCCTCAAAGGAAAATTTAAGTGTACACTTGAGCCTCATTGTGCTGGTTTTAGTATACAGAGCCAGAGGTTTAAGTAGCATCAACTCAAAAAGAGCTTAAGCAAACTGCAATGTGCCTTTTACACCAGCACAGAATTCACCCACTGTGGTTAAACTCTCCTTACATCACTGGGAAGTTCCAGTCCTTTCACCACAGACATGTGGCAACACTGAGTCCCTGCTGGCAATGAATGAACAGTGCTGCAACCACTGCTCCTTTACTGCAGGTTCAGGAGCCAGATTGGATCAACCACTGAAGGGGAATTCCAAACTTACTGTGGGGAAGTCCTGTTTCCACAGAGCTTCATCACAGATGCAAGTATGCAGAAATTTGTGATGGAAACCAAGCCCCTGAGCATCTTCCAGTCTGGAACTCCTTTTTGCACCCTCAAATATTCTCTAATTTACCTTGGGGAGAATTTTGCCATGATAGGTCAGGTGAAAGTTACTGTAACCTTTTCCTCAAAGAAATCATGAATAATGCTTTTAAGTTATCAATCCAGAACCCAAGGGGAGTCACTTTAGACACTCAAAGACTTCACAAAGATTCACAACTGGGACCAAAACCCGACATCAATAAGCTGCCTGAGAGGCCTCAAACCACCTGCATGTAGATCCAGTAATAGGTCAAATCACTTTCTGAAACCAAACACTCCTGCAACTTGGTTTCATTTC
This sequence comes from Taeniopygia guttata, assembly GCF_048771995.1. Taxonomy (NCBI): domain Eukaryota; kingdom Metazoa; phylum Chordata; class Aves; order Passeriformes; family Estrildidae; genus Taeniopygia; species Taeniopygia guttata. The sequence continues at coordinate 32,704,417 of NC_133032.1, read as the reverse complement.
TCACATCACTAATATAGCCAGAAGTTTTTATGTTATTGATTATCCAATTTTGTATTCAAAATTAGGAATGCTGAGCTACTGAAAAAACTCAGGAAAAGTATTCTAACAAGACCTACATCTTATCTATAAGGAGCACAGTTTATCTTTGTCTTTCAAGAGAAGTTATCAAAAGAAATAATTTTTTTACTATTATTGTTGATTTATAAATAAACTCTACTTTTATTTAAGAAAACGAATGTTTAAAATAACAAGCTAATGTTTTATTTTAAACTATAACCATAAACATATTTAGAGCATAACCATAAAATATGGCAACTTGATTACAAGCTGTTAAAATTAGGCTAAGTATTCAAAACTGGTTAATTTAACCTGTAGTAAAATAGCTGTTAGCTTTAACAGAAAAGCCACTGGAAGCATTCTGCTCCTGCCTGCTTTTTTGCATTCTAATAAAAGAAAAGTAGCTGCATAACAGAAAGAGAGGTGAAGTGTAAACAGAATGATACTGCATTTCACCATGTTCTTGGACGATCAATAATCCTGATAGAGAAACTGCATTTCATGAAAAGAAATACAGGGAAGCAAACTGCACATTTTTACAAGAACTTAGAAAACCAAAACAATGTGCTAAGGGACTGATTGGAACAAGGTAGCTTTAATAATGTGGTCACTTAGGCTGAAGTCTGAGTGGTAAAGATTGAGAAATCTTTTTTTACTTCTCTACAGCATGTTCCACACCTTTTTCCTCTACTGTCAGATCAAACCTGTACAGGGAGAGGCAGAGTCTAAGCAAAAGGAAATTAATTGGAATGTCTGATACAAAGGTGTAGTGGTGCAGCATGAAACTTTCTTGAACAACTTAGAGCTGGTATTTTCACTCTTCTAAATCTAATATATAAAAAATTAAGTCACTGCACAAACTGTACTTGAACAGGGCCTATCAAGAAAGACTCATAGAAATTACTTAGCAAGCAATTACATAATCTTGTTAGGAGCTAAATTATCTGTTCAAGGATTTTTATTATGAATACTATACCAATTTTCAAATTCACTGAATGGAGGAGTTATGTATACTATGCAGACAAGGTTTATGTGTCTAATGAAATGTTGCAGATAGTCCATCTTCAATCAAAACACATTTTATACTTCGTTTTATAAAAAAGAAGGTAAAAATAAAAGAGAAAATACATGTTTAGTTATGTGGGTCCTTAAATACTTGAAATTGTCTTCCAGGTATATCACATGCATTCTTCAGAATTCAAAAACTGCATTGAAGCTGCATTGAACAGTAATAGTTCTCTGCCGAAAAGGATCAAACAGTGAGAAAGGATGAGAGCAGAAAAAAAAGAGAGGTGAGGGATAAGACAGCATTTCAAACTCAAGAGAACTACTGCCCAAGGGAATATATGCTCATACAGAAGATTCTTATTAGTAAAACAGTAATAATGTGGTAATCCACTCTGGTCACACATACTGCAGACAAGAGGACTATGACACAGTGTGGCAGAATCCAAGTGTTCAGTATCTTCCAAAGGTGAAAAACCATCCAGTTCACACAACATAATCTTTGGACAGGAATGGTAATTCACTGCAGTTTATACCTTTTATGACAATTTAGAATTGTAAAATCTCTTTGTTTGGAAAAGGTACTTGAGATCATGGAGTCCAAGGGTCTATACATCTTATAAACACCTCCTGGGATGCTGACTCAGCCCTGGTCAGCCTGTTCCAAAGCCTGACAACCCTTTTGGTGAAGGAGTTTTACCTAGCATGCAATCTACTACTCGATTAGTAGCTGTCTGAGAATGCCTTGCTAGGAGCTCAACACAGGTTAAATAAAAAGCCGAACCAAGCACGGTGCACGTAGGAAGAGAGAAACACAACCTTAACAGGCAATAGGAGCAAGCTGCAGTAACTTCATTATCTAACTCTAACAAGAGTGAAAAAAAAAGCTTTTAGTTTTAAAACCATTCTGGGGAGACACAACCACAAGGAATACATTTCATGTCAAAAATTATATGCAAAGAAATGTAACAAACTACATGACCCATGAGCAACAACCAATTAAAGTAAAATCAGGTTCAGCCTGCTACTTGTAACGCAGGAAAATCCTTTTGTCTAAAGGACAAGGTCAAAAGAGGTGGTTGATCACTTTCAAAGATTACAGGATTTTATCAGGATATAAAAATCAGTATGACAACTGTCAGCAGGTTAGACAAATAATCAAGGTTAAACAGTTTGGAATGCCTGTGGGATATATGAAAAAATACAGTTAGCTAAGAGGAATAAGAGGTCCTTGTGAGACTCAAAGGGCCAGGATCACAGGATTCTTAACTCATACAAACCATAAATAATATATCAAATGAATCACAGCATTGACTTAAGCTTTCCTCGTGAAAAGGACTTTGCTATTTGGAGTACTATAAGAGGGAATCCCTGTCCCCCGAAGTATTTCCTCTTGGTACTTTCACTGCAGTGTCTCTCTAGCACACAAGCTGCCACATAGGTATGAAATCTCTTTAGCAGAAGTTTCTAAAAGAAAGAGCTGCATCATAGCCTGAGTGCATGCACAGACCTTGGGCTTGAAGGATTGACCCGATTAAAGCAGACCAGACTTCTCCTTGTGGGAAGGTAAGAACAAAACTCAAAATCTATCTCAAGACAGCTGAACTACTCCAGCCTGAGTAAAAGAAGAAGGCTGTCCATTCTGATAAAAGTCTGCACTGCCACGGAAAGCCACTGGCTCACACCTGGAGACTGTGTCAGTACTTGTGTTGTCAATGCTTCATCATTATGGTGGCTCCTCCTCAAATGACAACACTTCAGAGATCTTATTTCATTGTCTAAAACCTTCCACTGAACTAGTCTAAGTTTCTACAAAACTCTACTCACCCCTTCTTTGTAGCCATAAATTACAGTAAATTATCAACTCACAGGAACAAGGAAGAAATAGTAAAAAACAAAATAGGGTCAAAAGCTACAGAAATCTACCAAAACGTGATCTGAGATTTATACCTCAGAGAAATTACACTTCCTTACATTATAGGTTTATGCTCTTCAAGAAATGAAAGTGAAATACATAAGGAAGCCTTCAAAACTTCAATATTCTATGCCAAGAATAGGAGGTGTATAGAGGAAGACAAGAGGGTTTTGAGTGTGCAGGCATACAGAGAGTAGCAAATGCAAAACTCCACTTTTTCTTCTGAAGTATGGAAGGACAAGAGATTTGTTCGGTTTTTGTGTTCTGTGTTGTTTGGTTTTTTTTTTTGTTTATGTGGTATATGAAATACAGAGATGCACAAATACTAACTTTGCAAAAGTAGAGAGGAATAAAGAATGACCTTATTCCACTCCAAACAGTTAAAAATGTTTTTGAAATTGAAGATGCAGTAATAGCAAAATTGCTTGATTCCTGAAAGAGTTTCCACTCATCAGATTCCCAGCTGATTAGCACTGTGCAGCATATTCATTTCCTCAGCAGATGCTTCCAATGTTTTTCACCAAGACTTGCTTCTGGAGTACTCTGGTTCCAAAACAGGCAAAGCAGAAGAGTTCTGCAGACACTTTTGGAACAATGTGATGTAAGTGATAATGCAATCAGAACCTGGCACTTTGATAATCATCAGTGTATTTCTTTTCACATCTACTTAAGAGACTAAGCAAACACTAAGTCAAAAAATCTGTTGGCAAATAACCATAATGTTTGCCACTGGATCTCCCTTGGGACTGCTCTTCCTAACAAAAAACCTGGACTAATTCTCCCATTCTCTCATAAAACACCAAGTCTCCTTTACATCTCAACCTTCTCAAAACATGAATATTGCATTCATGTAAGCCTTCAAAATATCTACCACGTAGCTAATAATACCTGCTAGGGGCAGTTAATGCAAATGACTCCTGAAGTTCTATTAAAATTCTGGAGCCAAGATGAGGAATGAAACTGCACTCTAAGCTATTTTATTCAACAGAAGCAAAAGCAGAGTGAACTTGTTAGAAGACGGCAGCATACAATGCCAAAAACATAACCCAGCATATGAAATAAAAAATAATAATTTCAGACTTGAAGGGAGTGGTGCTAATAAAATTCCATACTATCTGAAGCATAGAAATTAACAATACAAAGCTTTCTTTTTCTTTTTTAAACAAGGGAACAGAAGGGAATCTGGTTGGAGGGAAATTACTTAAAACTGGAGAGCAGTTGTCTTTATTCGAAGTCATTTTAAGAATTCAGAATGCTTCATTATTTTGCCAGATTCTATTTCATGAAGCAGATTAAGGATTTTACATTATTTGCACCCAGTGTTGCTGGCTGCTTCCCAAGTTTTAGGCAGTCTAGTTTGGGGAGCTTAGACAACCTGATCTTCTTATATTCAGCATTCAGTCACTTTTTCTTTCAGCATCTTTTTAGTCCAGGCTGTATAAGCTGCCTTCCTCCGGGACAGCAAGATGGATTTATCACCCAGAAAAGACGAAGCATATGTTCTTATTTAATCCTTATTCTGTTCGTACAAAATAAATCCATATTCTACATAAGAGCAACAAAAAAAAGTCTGCATATGTGAAATCATGAAGAATAGACATTTCTTTCAGTAAACATACTGCTCCACAGGTCATTTTAGGAGTAAACTACTCCCTACATCTCAGATAAGCAAAGAACAGAAAGCCAAAGTGAAAGCGCCTTGTATGCAATAAAACCACCAAGAAGAAAAGGTGGTTTTTTGTGGTTTTTCCCCCTATTGCTAGGCTTGGTACAACCAGCAGTAATTATGTGAACCATGGGTGCTGCAGTAAGCAGGGTTTCCCATGAAGTACAGACAGAGTCATTACACAGAGATCATGAAGGAAAAAGGTAAATCACCCATTCAGAGTCCCCAGGCAAAATGGTTTCACTAATATAGAAACCAAGAACTAACCAGTTCCTCCTTTTTTGAAAGCTTTTTATGAAATGGCAAAATTATTCTGGAAGAACTGAGATCACCTCATTGATTTGGGAGCAAAGGTATACCCTCAGCCTGGAAACAACTTTAAACACTGTCTCCTAAGGACAGATTAGCAGATGAGTACCAGTGACTCCTTCCACCCATTTTACACACAAAGCTGTTTGCTGAGATAAAGCACTTGCACAGCACTAAATCAAAATTCATTCCTGTATTTAGGATTATGAGTCATGCTGTTGAAAAAGCCATCATACTATTTTACGGGGACAAGGCAAGAGAGCTTTTGAGACAAATAAGAGTGTATAATAACATGAATCTCAGGAGTGAGCCTTCATTTAAAGTGTTCTATTCTTGCTGCAGTTATCAAGAGAGATTGATGTAACAAGACCTAGTGCAAGAATCGAGAATTCATTTTCTCAGGTTTGCTGACCCTAATGCCGGAAGGAAAAATATACTCTCAAAAGATGAGACTGATATTGTACCATAGCTGGAAAAAGATAGAACCTACAGACTCTTGACAGTGGGGAAAGCCTCTACTAAGACTTACTTCCTCAAAACCAAGTGACATTTATTTTCCCCCAAATATGCTAAAAAGTGACTTTGCATTAAACAGTTACCAAAACTCAAGAAAAAACAATACTTTGTTCCATGTAGGTCCGCACACCTATGCAATCACATCAGGTCAGCTAGTGCTTTTGACAGAGAAATCCCTGCGATCAAACCACAAGGTGATGTTGATGTGTAAGAAACAGCGAAGCTGGCAAATAAAAAAGCACTGTTTTTTCCAACCCAAACCTCAATGCACCTCTAGCAAATAAAAGAAAAAAAAAAGAAAAAGAAAAAAAAAGAAAAAGAAAAAGTAGTAGATATGGCAGCCCAAGGCACATTTGGCACTAAGATGACAGCTTTCAGGACGCTCTTTCTCAAATTCACTTCCTAGAGGTTTACAAAGCACTGGAGAGGGAACAAAACCAGCGAACCGGGTGGAACCGAGAGCTCGTAAATGGCATCGTAAGGGGCAGATTTCAACAGCCTCTCGCCGAAGATCCATCCTCCCACCCGCGGCAGCGCCGCCCGCGCTCGCTGGAACCTCTCCGCGCCGCTCCGCGCCCCGGGGCCGCCCCCACCCCGCAGCCACCGCCCGGCCCGGCCGGCCCGGGGGCCCCGCCGCTCTCCCCGCCGCGGAAGGTCGTTCCGCAAGGTGACGGGGGCGCCCGGGCCGCGGCCAGGACGGGCCCCGCCGCTCCGGGGCGGCCGCTCGGCGCTCCCCCATCACCGCATCCCTCCCGCTCCGCGCCCACCGCCGCGCCCGGGCAGCGGGGGCGATGCTGCCGGGGCGGGGGGGGGTGTCGGCGGGCGGTCCCCCCCGCTCGGCTGCAGCGACCCCCGTAGCGGGGCTGGGCGCGGCGGCGGAGCCCCGCCGGCCCCGCAGCCGGTGCCGCCTCACCTGTCCGGGCGGCGCGCAGGTCCCCGCGCCGGGCGGAGCGCGGCGCAGCGCCCATGGCCGAGCGCGGGCGGAGGCGCGGCCGCGCCGCCGGGGGACGGGCCAGGCGGGGGCGGGCGGCGCCGGGGAGCGTCTGCAAAGTGCCGGCCGCGCACGGGGGCGCAGCGGGGCGGGCGGAGGGCGGGGCGGCGCGGCCGGAAGCGCCTGTGGCAGGGCGAGGCGGAGCCGGGGAGTGTCTGCAAAGTGCGCGCCCGGCGCGGGGCGCGCAGGGCGCCCGTGAGGGGGAACGGCGCGGCCGTGAGGGGGAACCGCGCGGCCGTGAGGGGGAACCGCGCGGCTGTGAGGGGGAGCCGCCCGGCCGTGAGGGGGAATCGCCCGGCCGCGGGCCCGGGAACGGGTGTGGGCACGGCACCGGGCACGGTCACAGCCGCAGCCACAGCCACAGCCCGCCGTGGTGAGTGTGCAGAAGCGGCTCCTGCTTCTGCGAGGGTTTCCCTCGGCAAAGCCGTCAGGCCGGGCGCGGAGCCCGCGCTGAGCGGACGCGTTACACCGGCCAACGCGTTTCCTAAGCATTAGAAACAGGGATTTGTGTCTGTTCAGCCGCTCAGGCTGTCCTTAAAACACGCTCTGCACCGCTGGCAGAAGTTCGGCTGTGAGAGCCCGTACCGCCGGGGAGGCGGAGTGCTGCTGCAGGGAGCAGATAGTGTTCCGGGCTGGCGGGGCTGGCTCTCGTTTAGCTCAGCTCGTTCTCCCCGGCCTGCTGAGAGCTCATAGAGGCCGGGTGACATCTCGTGGCCAATCCTGCTCTTCTGCATGGATGCAGCCTTCTTGCATAAGGACAAACATCTAAGTAAAAAACTGTTTCTGGTCACCTCCACAACCTAATATAAATTAAAGAAACATACCTGAAGGTTATAAGATGCAGAACTCTGGTCTATATCTGTTGCAATATTCACCACATGCCTTCAATCTTCAGGAAATGGTTTAAAAATAATTTTTTTTAAAAATAAAGCAAATGGGTATGGTTTTGGTCACAATGGACAAAAATCCTTGCTGGTGTTTGGTACCGTTCTTCTGGGATTTCTCCACACAGGACAGAAAATGATTATTCACTTCCTCAAGGCTTACAAATGCATGCTGAAAGATACTTGTCTGCACCCACAAGCATCTGCAACAATGCTGAGTACCTGGGAGTTTCGCTTTTCACCCAACATTGTATTGTGATCCTATTTAGAAAAGCTCGCTGTCATTTAATGACAGGGTTTGGAAACTTTATGAGTTGCGGAACGATCAAAGCCTTGGACATCCTGTGTAAGATGGGAACTTCTTAAATGATCTGCTGTGGTTTGTGCAATGGGCTTGCATCACAGGGAAACAAAGCAGGTGAAATACCATCAACTACAGCACTTTCAGTCTTTCCCATTTATTATGGTTTTAATTTGTATAGCTCATATACAGGAGCTGACCTAACACTGCAGTCACTTTTGAGTTTGATATGTTCTTATACAGAAATATTATACAACAGTGGTCTCCTAGCAGAGCTCTTCCCAAAGGGAACAGTAGCCCTTATTGGCTCACAGTTCTCAAGCTGGATTGTGTCTACCAGCTCCCCCATTCAGGAACAGGATGGTACACTACATATTCCACAGTATTTATGTCTGACATAGCAACATGAAAAAATATGGCAGTTGTGAGCAAACTACGTGCCTTGATTAGGGAAGTGAAAACTGCATAGGTGAGCAGGCATTATTGCAATTGGGGCCCTGATGTTGGCATCTCATCTTGCCTCTTTGCATCTCTCCAGGACTCCATGTACTGATCCTCTGACCCTTAGTGCAAGGAGGAATCATTAGAGAAGTAATTAAAGTGATTAAAGAAGATGGTTGATACCATCTGTTGGTTGTGTGAAACCCCCTAAACCTTGTATAAGGCTGTGACTGTACATCTCAGCCTGTTGCTAACTGAGAACTTTTGGGTTACTGTGAAGCCTGTGTTTTCATGAGGGAAACAATTCTATTCTGGCAGAGACATTCAAGGTATCATCTATTGACAGTGTTTTTGTGTCCACACTTGATTTTGTGTCTAAAACTTGCAGGTACAGCCCTGCCTTGAGCAACAACTCCTTGGTGTGATTGAGTGCCAGTCACAGCTTTGGAATAACAGAGACCTTGGGAAGCTGAGGTGCAGAAGTCACATCTGTACCAACTTCTGCTTGCTTGCTGTGCACTCAGCAGAAAAGGACAGGAATAATCTTAAGAAGACATTGAACACAGTTGGGACTGTTTGTGTTATGGGACCAATTCTTTGGCATTTCTCTGCACTGAATTTTGGAGAATTCTGGTTACAGACCAGCAGTGTTTGATAACATAAAATGTAAATGCACAGAAATCACCAGTGCTAACTCCAGAATTGCCTAATGGTACCTTTAAAGTAGTATATTTGTTGAGTTTTCCATCTTCAGTTGTTCCAATAATAAACTACTGTAAGGTGGAGAAACGTGACCAGAGCATAGGAGAACTCTGGGATTATTCACAGGCAGTACTTCCATAAACCTTTCTCTAGGGAAGTACATATCAGACGTGTTCCCTTTTGACTTGTAACACTGTCTTTCATAATAGCAAAATATGGTATGATGAATTATATATTATTATTATTAGAGAATACAGACAGAAACAATATAGATCTAGTAATCTCTTTCCTGTGAGGGGGACTAGATTCAGCATTCCTGCCTCTGTTGTGGTTCATATCCCCCCTCTTGGGCCAGGCACAGTGTTACATCATGTTATACTTGTATTGCCACAGCAATAAAGCACTTGGGATAGGCACTAGAGAGAATCTGCTTTATAATCTGCATCTCCTTCAAAGCCCTGTTGCCTGGTTTCTGAAAGGGCCTCATCCCTCTATGTAGGATTTCTTTCCTTTTATAACCCTCTGAATATAACCCTATAAGCTCCTCTGAATAAAGGCTTCTTAGCTTTGCAGACACTAAGTGGACTCTTTGGTGGTAGGCTGAGTATTGTATTATTATTGCTGGACATGACTTCAAAACAAAAAAAGGAAAAAAGAAAAAAAGAAAGACAACAGGAAAAATGATATTTGAACCAGAGATGAGATAAAAAAGACCTTCCTGAAAAGTATTTTTGTCTATTCTTTGCTAAACAAATAAAATCATGCTTGAGGATTCCAAGATATGCTTTTAAAGCATTCTGTTTGATGACTACCTTGGCTTTATTGATGAATTTTAATTTATTGCAAAATTATAACTGACTCAAACCACTGTGCTAGAGATCAGAAAACTCATGTGTTCTTGTTCAAGAGTGTATCTTGATTTTTTGTTTGAATGCTCTGATTTCTCAGGACCTCATATATGCTTTTTGAACTGCAGTACAATACAATTCTCAAAAGCTGAAACAATATCCAATCCCACTAATATTCTGATCACAAAGTGAAGTCTTGAGGAGTCACATTCTCTCTTCTTAGTCACAATTTGAAAATGTTGTAGAATAACCTTGGTTTAACTCTGATTAAATATTAGAAGAGTAGGTAATAGAAGATGTTCCTGTCCTTCTCCCATAATCAGACAACTGCCCTGTTTTTTAACATGAGTAAAACTTTGCAGTTAGGATTTAACTGTATCCTTTCCACCAAGTTATTATGGATAGTAAAAAGTCAGATTATTAAAAGGTATTGTAAATTCTGCCCAGCTAAAAACAAACAAAAAAACCCAAACAAGAACCTCTCCAAACACCCATAAATTATTCTTTGAGTCTTGCTTTTGAAAGTTTTCTTCAGTTCCCTGTTCACAAAAGTAACAACTGGGCTATAAAATTTTCCAGCACCAGAGAACATGAATCTATATTCAGACCTACTCCTTTCCACAGATATTGTAAATATAAATTCTGCAAGTATTTCTGTTAACTTTGCACTGAGATGTCAAGCAGGAAATAAATTCTTTGGTTTAGGTACCCAACCAGACAATTCTAATAGGGACTTAGTGTGTCCACTAAGTGTACTAAGGAAATTATTTTGAGATTTCTTTTCAGATATCACACTAGCATTTCAATGCAAAGTGGCATCCAATTGTAAAACCCCACAGGCACAGTAAACCTGGTTGAGCTGATTCTCCATTGTCTTCTTTCTTTTGCCATAATTAATAAGAGTGGCCACACTGTTCATCCACCTTGCACAGGTTTGAATGACAGCTGAAGGTGCCAGGGACACTCTATGTTCTCATTTGAATGCAAACTGAAATTCCATTATTATTTATTTTACAGACTTCATTGGGCCTGGGAGAATTAAAAACTTCCCTGAGGAAACAAGTCACCGGCCACTCATGGAGATTTGCCAGAGATTCTGCAGCAGATAAATTACTGATGTATAAAAGGAGAAAGACTAGGAAAGAACAAAAGCAGTAAGAACAGAGTAGAAAATATGGATGAGTTATATGTCTTAGTGTTCACTGTGAAGGTAGTAATTTTCTACATTTTCCCTCCTGTATAATATTTATGAAGCTATTGAAGTAAAATGAGCAGTACCAGGGATTTATGGTATTTGTCCAAGGGTTTTAAAGGAACTTACATCAGAAATTTCTGAGTAGTTGTCTTTGTTGCATTGTCTAATCAACCTCTTTTTGCAATTATCAGAAGCACGAAATTCAGAAAGGTCTGAGTGGTAACTCTGAAAATTGGGAATGGATGGCTTAGTCTGGCTTCTGCCCTGAATCTGCAGATGAATCTGCAGAAAATGTATTTAGGCGGCCTATAGAGAGCATGTGTATAATAGGTAAGTATCTGCCTGTGATCCTCTCCTATAGAGGGAAACAATAAGCTTTCAGGATGTTTTGTTATTTGAAGGAGCCAGTAAACACCTCCCTGATCTGCATAATGGTCTCTATTCAGATATCAGTAAAGTTTTTCACAAAACCGTGAGCAAATGCTGTCGTTAAAGGAATGAAATCTCCTTGGGATGTTATAAAATTCTTCAAAAATGGTAGAAAAAATAGAAAACAGAAATAGGAATATGGGATCACTTCTTGCTGTGGAGGAAATTTGGAATCTCTCAGGACCATGTTTTGCTACCCTGCTTTTCAGCATATTTGTAAATGGTCTGGAAAGGGGAGGAATTTTAAGGTGACAGTTGCAGATGTTATAAAATTTCTGAGGATAATAAAATCTAAATCTGATTGCAAAATGTTGCAAAAGGATACTGGGATGCTACGTGACAGGGAAATGAAACAGCAGATATAATTTAGTGTTGGTAGTACTTTGCATGATAAATGCAAAATTACATTAGAAGTGAAAAGCGACTGCCTATATAACCAAATGGACTTTTGATACTACTAATCATAAATGAGATTGTGAAAATACCTCCAGGAGTTTCTGAAAATAGGAGTTCAATGTTCAGCAGTGATCAAAAAACCACAGAGCTGGAAATTATTAAGAAAGGATTTGTGAACAAAGCAAAACATCCCTTTGTCTGTATAGATCCATGGTACACTCAGATCTGAATCTGTCAGAAAATATACAGTAAAGCAATAAAGGATGCTAGGAGTGATCAGAGATTTTGAATAATACCTTATGAGAAGAGATGAAGCTGACTAGAGATTAGAGAAGGGGACAGTTTGGGAAGGAGGTGATAAACTTTGACTAAAACAAGATTATGAAATCACAGATCACAAATGGATGAGCAGGGTAGGATTATTCAGTGTTTGACACATGAAAAACCCCTGTGGCACCCAATGAAATTTTGAATAGTGGATTTCAAGGGTTTGAAAGAATGGAAATATGACTACTCATTATGGAAAAGGATATCTGAACTCACAGTCCTGTGACATCTCAATGCTTTTTCAAAGCTAGAGAGAGCTCAGATGGTTTGATGATCTCTGTGGGATATTCTACATAATCTGCTGTCAATTACAGAAAATAATTATAAAGTAGACTGGAAATCATGTACACTGAGTTATTCTGAGCTCAGCAGATTGTTAGGCAGTAGGTCCAGAAATGCTAGAATCACAGAATAATGGGATTATAGGCTTTGATTAATTTCCATAAAACATTTCTGCACAATGATGCATTTTTGGACAGTGCTTTTCAGGCAAGCTGACGTGCAAAATATCACCAGGACATATGAATAAAAGCAGCATCTTTGCATGAGTGATTTTTATCATTAAAGACTATTTTTCAGAATTTTCTGTAGGAGAGCTGATAAATCCAGGCCGTGAACTCCATGACTGTTCCAAATCGCCCTTTAAGATATCATCTTAAAATTTGCTTTGTCTTCCTCACTAGTCATGTGTGAATCTGAATTCATTGAACAGCTTGCATACAAAACTACAACTAAGTTAATGCTGCAGATTCCCTCTTTTTCTCTCTGTTCCAGTCCTCATTTTCAAAACACAATTTTATTTCTAACCTTGCTTTTTACTCTTGTTCTTCTTTGGCCAAATTAGATTTTGAGCCTATTAGCTGCTACAGAGTCTTGTTGAATATCAATCACAGGGAAGGATATCTGTCATGCACAGCACAGGAAACTGTTGAAGGGATGATAACATCTTTCACTTCTAGGTATATAGGCTGATTGGGGAAGTGAAAAAGAGATGTTGTCCATATGGGTAGCATTGCATAATTGCTTATCACGTGAGGGTTTACACCTTCCTCTGAGATACAGCAAAGACAGACTACCAGGATTTGATGGCCCAGTAGTCTGATCTGCCATGACAACTCTTTATGTTCTGATATATGTGACCTGTCAGTGTCTATACTGGGAAGATAAAAAATTAGGTTATTGGTGAGTGAAGACTAAAGTATGTGGAAAGAGATTTCTAAATGAACAGTTTTCAGTTGTCAGTGTGCAGTGAACCACTGTTGTAGAAATGAGGAAATAAATGGCAGCAATCTAGGTAAAACAATTTACTGTAACAACTAGAGTTCAAATACTTAGCTTTACTTACTAAATTATGTGAGAAGTTACTATGAAATAAAGATGAGGCAGCATTTTCAGGGACACAAAACTGAAACTGTGAGACTGGGCTTAGAGTCATTCACAGACTAATTGCAGCTATGCAAATGGTAAGAATTTCTTAGCACTACATAAAAAATATTTAGAATTCATAAAAATTAATTGGCAAGCCCTCAATAATGCATTTCCTGAGACAATCATATCATAAGGATATGCATGGAAGTTGATCATGTAGATGATGTCTAGTGGGCATGGGCATGGTCTCTATATAAAGAGCTCTTAAGGGTCTTTGTAATTGGAATGTAATTGCATAAATGTATGCATAGATGACTTGTTTATATTAAGAGCTGTGCTCTGTGAGATCCTGAGTGCTGTAAAGTCCTGTCAGCTCTTAGAACAGAATTTTTCAAGAGCTCTAAATGCTAAGAAAAAAGACTCTTGTTGCTGATTTTACTTTTGAAATCATCCATTTTTGTTATAAACAGAACAAAATAAATCCAGCATCAAATGTGTATCAGGTACCACATTCCTTAAGGACTGGTAGTTTCTGCTAACTATATTATTTAGGTGGAATGAAGAAACAACAGAAATAACTGCCTGAAAAACACTGTAAATACAAGGACTGATGGATAGTAAATTTTATTTAGGGCACTGCTTTGGTACCCCCTTTTTAGAGACCAGAAAGCTTTTAATCTGTCACAAGAGGTTTCCATCAGATGCCTTCTGCTTGATGTGACAGTCTGTAGCTTTCTTTGGCATTGTGGTTGATTCAGTAAAAAGTTCATGCTACATCCTGTCATGTTATCCAGCCATGGCTTCAGAGGCTTCACAAACACAGCACTTCTGGTTCTGAAAAGGCTGAATACAGAAAAAACTGCTCAAGAGGAGCATTTGAATTTAACTTGTTTGAGCAGACACTTGGGTTGATTAAGAAAAAAAATTACCTCCCTTCTATCATGGAAAATATTATCATGTTCCTTACAGGGAACTACATTTAAAATGATAGTAAAGGAGGAAGTTTTACAATATGTGTTTTTAAATGAATATTTTATACATTATAAATGCTCTAGGTACATGAATAATATAAACAGATGCTATCTGGTTGCTCTTATCCTTTCTAGATTTTTCCCATAATTTAAATAATAATTTTAAAATATTTTAATATGTTGTTAGATCCTTTTTATTCTTCTTAATCTTTTGTATCTCTTTACAAAGATAAAGTAAAGCTCCTGTTAAAGAAGTAAATGTGCATAGCATGTTATTGCCTGGATTAATTGTTTGGGGCTGATTTTAGAATAATGGAACTCAATGCTTAACTCTTCCACAGATATTATGTGTATGACCTTTAGCAAGTCAGTTTGGCCATGGTCTAGCAAAAAGTTAGACATTTATGAAATTAGAAACTAACATTTACTTTAAGGTTCATCAAGGTGCTAATTGCACTTTGCCTCTGTTTCTGTCTTCCTCTTACTTTTTTTTAGTTTATACAATAAACGCCCAAAAGACCTTACAGTGTGTCTCAACCATATCTAGCACAACAGAGTTCCTGGTCCCTGCTGATTGCAAGGAAATGCTCTTACACATGCTGCTCACTGCACTCCAGCTGACCTTAATGGAAGTGTTTGCATGAATAATTTGAGCTCTTTGTATATAATCACATAGGAAAATTGTATTGCCCTGGGAAAAAAGAATGGGCCCTCCTTTCCTTGCAGGATACACGTTCTTTATCGTGGTAGGTTTGATCTCTCAGTGTAGCCTTCTACTCTCTGACCTCAGTGTCAAAAAGCTTCCTTTTTATTCTTGGGTTTTCTTTAACTTGTTCCCAGATGTCTGATGCAACCAATGGCAATAAAAGAAATCAAACAAAGAAATTTAGAATTATATTAGGAGCCACAGAAATGATGCCCTGAGCTCTCTGTTGATTTCAATAAGTAATTTGCCAAAAGACATTTAATGGACTGTTTTAAAAGTAAGATCAGCTACAGCAGTGGTGTCGCTTTTGTTTGTTTTTCCTGCCTCATTATCTCAACAAATACATTGTAATAGTGCTTTCTTGTATTATGGATGTACATGCAGTTCAGACCTCTGTCAGCTTTAAAGTATCAGTTACTAACAAATGACTGTAAATGCTAGTTGGGTATGTAGCATAAAATACTATAGATGTGCTATGGAGTATTTTTATAAACATGAAACTAGAGAAAAAATCAAGAAGTACAAACCAGTTTAAAGCTCAGGTAAAATGAGAGCTGTTCTGAATTGTGGGTAAATTTTTCACCATTCTTGTTTAGAAATTTGAATTCTGTGAGCGGTTTCTATGGTTTTTAACTCCATATGCTAAATGTGTCACTAAGAATAAGCCTAAATTTGATACAATCAAATTCTACAGCAAGTGTTTATCTCAGCCAGAAGTGCCTATTAGAAAAAATATCATTATGCACTTGCACACATACATGTTTATTTATATATATTTATGCCTTTGGAGCAACAGTGAGACAGTGAGACTTGTGAAATTAGACTAGGTGAGAACAAGAAACAAATTCTTTACACATTAGCAAATTTGCATTTGTGCACCAGCATTCCAGTTTCCTGCCTTTCTCTTAGACCTCTCTGTAACAGAGTCTGTAATAAGATAGGTACTTAATTGCAGAAAGATTGCATCAGTCTCTGAAACTGTAATAAATTTTACCTTGCCAGAGATGGCAGCAGCAAGCCCTCTTCTTCTGTGTATGAAGGTGTACGTGCTGGAATATTGCTTACTCTGGTAATTTTGTTAAAAATTAATCTAATTCTAGGATTTTACTAATGAATTAATTATATATATATCAGAAAGCACTGATGCAAGGTATATCTTCAGTGTTACAGTTTGGATCAAACCCTTTGCTTCTGTTTATTTGATATCCCTACTTTTTTCCTTTTCTCCCCAGCTCTGGCACAAACTAAGATCTGAAACACCACCACGAGCTCCTAAAAGTGCTCTAATATCATACTGGTGTCATAAGGGCTTTCTAAATGAGTAGCCTTGTTGGCAATATAAAAAAAAGTATTCTTTGTCTGGTGAAATATTCCCCACAAGACATGATCAATCTAGGAAGTGCTGCTGGATCCATGGATGTTAATGGTTCCATTAGGCCCTGCATTTATGTCCTAGAGTGTCCCTGCAGATCGTTATCTGTCGTGTTTTTTTAAACCAAGCAACATCTCTTTCAAATACAGAAGATTAAATTTTGCTTGACAGCTCCATTTTTTTCCCCTTTCTATGTTTCTGAGACTAATGCTGACCACTGTGAATTTTCCAAAAGGTACTTTTGATTTATAAAAGTCCTTCAGTTAATTAAACCCTGACAACTTTCATGTTTTTCCTTCACACAGTGGCAGCACCAATCTGCTGTTCCTGCAAATATCCCTAAAATATAACCTAGGATGGCAACTTCTCAAAAAAGCAAGATACTTAGAAGTGCACATGGCTCCTTCTCTGCAGTTTGAAAGCTTGGATTTCCCAAAGGGACCTGCAAATATATGAGAAGGAGCTAAACTACCTCACTTGTAGAATTGCATTTCAATTCAGTAATGTAAAATGCAAAGTCCCGATTTAGGTAGATAAACAGAAAAATATTTGCTGTCAACTAGAAGATTTCCTGTTCAAAATTCACTAGTAGGGAAGACTCAAATAAAACAGATTGTATGATGCAGCCCTGAAAAATACCAATCTTTGCTGAGTAAGTAGAGATGAGGGGAAGGATCCATCCTGTAATATCTAGACATAATAATATATACTGTTCTTATTACTCCTGTTTGAGAAGGACTAATTAATGCTGGAATGTAAGCCAGAAAAAAAGCAAACAGTCTAGGATGAAATATTTTTAATCATAAGAAAGCAGGAGTAAAATAACTTAGTTTATTTAAATTATCAAAGGAAAGGCTTAAAGGAAATGCAATTGCTGCTTACAGATATATTGGCTGAAAAACACCAGAGAGAGAAAACAACCATTTACCTAAAAGAGAAATCTGGCATAAAAACAAATTAGGCCACAACTACATTTAGGCAGGAAATGATTGCTGAATGTCAGATGTTTGAGTTTCTGCATTGTCCTTCCAGGAAGAGTAATGCTAGTAAAAATACTTCTCTCCCCAGAGAGTTTTGGAGATATTCTTCTGGTCAGCTTGTGAAGGGGATTGTGTGACACAGCTGGCTGATAGCAGGAACTGAATTTTTCAGGTTAGAAATTCCATTCTAGCATGTTGCTGTATGTATTGGTAGTTTCTTCTGGGTGCCAGAAGCAGGAAGCACAGTGTGTGAGGTGTATACAGGTAGTAAACGCTCCCAGAGAGCTGTCATGCTGTCAACACTACCTCTAATGAAAACATTTACCATTCAGAAGGCTCTGAAATTGCAATTGCAATTGTTACAACCCATTCAATTTTCCACTGCTGGGAAGTGTACCTTATCTTTAGTTCTTAGCAGTTTGAAGCTTTTAGTTTGATCAACAGGCTTAAGTGAAGTGTCATTTCTTTTTCAGTTTTTCCATTTTTTTGGCCCATCAGATGATTTGAGAGTCTGACACAGAGTGTGTGAAGCCCATATGACCAGAAAGGCCATGGCAGCTTTTCCATGAAGTGATTTAGCCAGGCTTTCCCTTGGAAGGCAGGGTCCCTCTTAGAAAGGGCAGGATAAGTGCACAAGGAACTTTTTTCCTTTTTATGTAGCACATTCTTCCCTGAAGCGCCGCTGCCTACTAATGTTCCCAAAGCCACACCCTCTTAAATACACAAAGAGGGATTTACCTAAAAATACCTAAAAATACAAGGTGACTAAACACAAATATTCTTGATTTACTCTGTTACGCCTGTTTACTAAGTTCAGTTATTTTTGTCAATGCCTTTCAAAGGGCAGCTGATGGGAGGCATCCTTAGCATGAGAGACAGGCTGCCAGAACTGACTGTCTGGGCTAAGTTCTTAGTAAAGTAATGCTTTGAATATCCTTAGAAACTGTCAGTAGCACTGTAAAAATCCTGAGAAATGTTTTTCTCATCAGTTGTGTGGAGGAATCACAGAAAATTTATGAGTGCATAGGCAAGCAAATGATATTGTCTCAGTTCTTTCCTCTCTCTACAAAAATTATCATAGAAGAGTTCTGATGTCCTAAATCAGTTTACAAAACGTGGAGCATGTATTTAGGAATATGGAGTATATTGTCTTTGTAGGTGCTTGTCATGAGAATCTACAGTTTTTTACTGCTGTTTTTCCCTACCAAGCAATCCCTGTGATGAGAACAAATTCTGTCTCTTTATTTAAATCAATGTCTCATCCATTGCGATAACTTGCTCATTAGGTTAAGCTGCTAACAGCAGCTTTTTTTGAATGAAGGGAGGGAAGTTTTTCTTTTTAAATAATAACTAGTTTGATTTAACCAAGTGGTGTAATTTGGTTAAAGGGTAAAAGAACAGGTGATACATGCATAGACCAAAGATATTATTTAAAATACTATCAGTGGCTGTAGTCAGGAAGCAGTGCTGAATAGACAGAAAAAAATTGACTTTCAAATAGGCCTTTGGGAGGTTAAACTCTGTTTGCATGTATTATTCAGGTAGTAATAAAGCCTGGAATCTCCATTTGGAGATAAATATTTAATTGTCTAAGGCACTGCACAGGTAAACTATAGGGGGAGGGGTCCACTCATCCAAATACCACTTTCCCAACAACCACTTTCCCAATTTAATGAGAAAATGTGTGCAAGAAAGAAACATGGGGCTGCACCTTAACAATGAGCTGTTTGAAATCATTGTTAAGCTTTCAGAAGACACAGTGGTAGCTTTGCAATCTTAGTTTCTATACTTTACCACTCCATATGTCCTGTTAGTGAGTCATGCCTTTATTTTACAGAAACTAAACAAAATGTACCTCAAAAGACGAGTAGGTGGAAGCATGATGAGAGTTTTCAGGCTCTTGTTTGCAGAATTCCTGATTCTTTTAGGTCACATTTGTTAGACAATCAAAGTTCACATCTATTGTCTCTGAGTTAGTTCAATATTTAGCATCCATTTAGGTTGGTTATCTTTTTTCAAAGTTTTTGTAATGCCAGGGAGCAGCTGATACAGTGAGAGTCAGAGGTGCAGGGACCCTGCAGAGTCTGATTCATCTGCTCATATCCTGCTTCCTCAATGACTTGCATGGATATTCTGCTAAGAACAGCCACTGAGATAATCTGGCAGGCAAATAATTTAATCACTGTCATTCATTTTCTGGTTGCTGAATGTTAAAGGGACAGGTGAAAAATAAGGATGAAAGGAGGTGAAAGCTCTGGTTTTGGCTCCTGGTTTTTATTCCTTTCAGCTGCTGTTACAAGTACTTTATCATTTAGACTAGCCAGTAGGGACTTGTAATTTAGTAGAAATGACAATGGATCCTATCTAATCTACATAAACAACATAGGGCATCACTAACAGTACAGTCAACTCATTTTTATCAGTTAATTCAGGAAAAATTATGATGAAGTAGACCACTCTCAAGTTTTCATGGGAGAGGCATGTCAATGACCAATTTTTCACCCACCGGCTATTTCTCTTGATGGACTTTAACAATAGCTTTAGGCCTTAATTTGAGAATACAAACACTAGTAAAACACAGAAGCTATGCTCTCCTTCTCACCAGTCTGTGGGCATGGCCCAGGTGAGCTCCTGAATAACTTATATTTGAATAACCAAGACTGCAGCCCCTGTGTGCTCTGCTGGCAGTGGTGGAGGCTGGGGAAGGGTGAATGCAGCTCACAATGCAGTGTGAGTTTAATGTACAACTTCTGTTGAATGTTTAGGATGCAGAATTAAGGGACAGAGGAACAAAATTCTTGATTGTTTCACTTAAGTGCTTCTCTGGGGTACTTATTACATTAGAAAATACAAACCATGATCCAAGAAATAAGTGTTATAAATAAATCCCCGGAGGAAAATTTTACTGCCATTGTCTGCAAATAGGACCATTATCCATAATGGAGGAAGCAACTGGAGAATGCACGGGTGAAACACTTTGTGGTTATTTAGTTTTAGTACCTTGTATGCCTATCTGTCCCTAGTCTTTGCTATGATAATTGCAGGGAGCTATCATGAATGGATCATTGATTGCCATATATAACTGAAAGCAGCCGGGGTAGGGAGCAATGTTAAACATTGATCATTTGTATGTCAGTGTTTGATGGCGCTGCATCATGACAAGAAAACTGTGTGGGGATTTTTTCCCTTAAAACAAGACAAAAAAATGGTTGATACAAAGGCATGGTATTAATTAGTCATCGCATGGTACCTTTGTAAGTTCCCATTTCAAGAGCTCTTGCTGCCATCTCTATGGTACAGAGCTGGCAGTTGCTAATCCACTCTTGCAGATAATAAGTAATTTAGTGCTTTCCAATTTATTCTTTTTGGGAAGAGGTATAATCACATATCTCCAAGAAGTTTATTTTGCTGTGCTGGTGGCTCACACAATGCTGCTAATTGTTCTGTTTACTAAAGCATCTCTTGCCTCAGCATCTGTGAGCTGCTGCCACTGACTGGGTGCATAAAATAAACCAGGGTGATAACATCAGACTTTCATTGCTTCTAATTTGCCTCACGTGTACTTACAAATGTCCTGCGACTGCATACCTACTCACAGCTGTAACACTTGTTTTCAGCTGTATTAGGAAAGCTGGTTTAAATAGGACTGGCATGAAACCTTCTGGATACAGTCTTTTAAGCCTGCTTCCAAGGTTTTTGCCTTTAACAAACAGCAGAGAAAACAACTTCCAAGTACTCTAAATGTAGCACGACCATCTGTTTGCTTCAGAAATGAGCTAAGTAATAGTGATGTCTTTTCTGTTATATGTCTTGGAACCAAAGAACACTTAAATTGCTTTTCTTTTTCTTTCCTTATTATTATTATTTTAAATTTCAAGTAATTTCTAATACCTGTATTCTGGATTTGAGCACATGTCAAGTGACACTTCTAATGGTCATTTCAGCTGCATCTGGAAAAGGGCACAGAGACTGGCAAAGGGGTGATGGGTGTAGGGAGGAAAGAGCAAGATTACAGTGACACTATTCTGGTCTAACAATCTCCAGTCACTGACTATTTCTTGTCTCCTCTCCTGGTAAATGTCACTGTGCAGACACTGATCAGACAGTTGAATGCTTAGGAGTTTATTTTGAGTTAATGGGCTGGTGGAAGTTGAGACTGTGTAACATGATAAAAAAAACCCTATTTTTCTTTTCAGAAGTATCAATTTCCACAACACAGCCACAGCTTAGGAAAAGAGGAGGAGAAATGAACTCAATTTATGGGAAGCCCCTATACATAGTCACCAGGAACAAGGAGGGAAAGGAAAACAAGAGCAACGCCTATTTGGAGAAGTGTGTTTTTATGTACCTTCTGTATCACAATGACTGTAGCTCAATATGGAACTGACTTACACCATGCACTTGAAAAGGAAACCCTAGAGACTAGGCATACATTTTTTGGGCAGATGTCCCAAAACACTGTTGATAAGGAACTTGGGAAAAGATTCTATATGATCTATATGATTCCCATCATATAGGCACACAATTTGTGGTAATTGGGAGTGGGATGGCCCAGCCTCATCCCCAGGGGGTACAGCTGTGAGAAGAAGGTGAGCAGCATTGACAGCAATGAGCCATGGAGTGCCCAGGTGCACTGAGCAACCACCAAAGGGACCAGTGCATGAACATGAGGGTATAAAAGGCTGGGCTAAAGAACAAGAAGGGCCAAAACTTGAAGCCTTCTGGAGTGGTGTTACTCTGCATGGGTTGGAGCCTTCTGAACTTGTATACTTTATGTATCATGGCCATCTCAACTGTGACTTATGCTGTGACAGTGTCATCCTGCAGGCAATGAAATATCAATGAGGATAACGCAGTAGGAAGTGCAGCCTCAAAGGAGAAAAAACCTTTCATTCAAAGTCTGTGAGATCACTATTTATATTCAGCCATTCCCAGAAAACAGACTGAAGGAGGAATCAAATAGAGTTTTATGACTTCATAACTTTTAAAAGTCTCTTTAAAGCTCTTCATTAGTATTCACTCTTCAAAGGCAGTCTGTGGCATTACAGAGTATTAAAGGAACAGTCTGGAAAAAAAAAACATCTTTGAGAACCAATTACTAGAAAGCGAGACTACAAAATGCATTTAGCTGTTACCTTATCAAGACTGGATAAAGATTGATTTGGAGAGGAGTGTCTGCCTTCACAACATTCACTGCTGCTAAGTCACCTGTCAGAAGTCTCTGGGGAATGTACATATGACTGAAATTAATATACTCATTGTAGTACAAATGATGTCCAAGGCTCAGGTTGGTGAAAAGCAGTGTCCTTATCATTGCTACATCTTCAGCATAAGTCAGGGTAAGTGATATCTGCCTCCATTTCTGGTAGTTCCAGGTTGCTCCTGAATGCTGTAGGCTCTGAATAATGTCTTGTAACTTAGCACAAGATGACCCTAGGAGGACTACATGATATCTTCCTGTTTCTCCCCTTCTCAGGGCCAATATGCTTCTTGACAAATTAATGTGGGATATGGTTTAACTTTCAGGTTTAAATAATTTAATTTTAATAATTTAATTTTCTGTATACTTACTGCAGTGTTCTAAGGTTTCCATTAATTATGTATTTATATTTCCCCTCTGTCCCTCCCTTTGTTGCCACTTGTTATAGAAGTGTTTGTGTCTGGGAAGCAGGGATTGGTCAGTATTGTGGGAGTTGTTCTTGTCATTGAGTGGACTTATTTAAAGGAGAGTTTGTCTTGCTATCGTCTCTAAAGATGCCTGGGCTCTGAAATAATCTCATTTCCTTTGCAATATTCATAGTTAGATCCTTCTGACAGACTTAGCTCTCATATATGTTACCCTGACCTCTGAAATTTCTATTATAAGTCAGCCAAGTGTAATACTTTTAAAGGAAAGTTTTTAATAGTAAGAGGAGCGAGGTAAGAATATGTGTGCATGTGCATGTATGAGTTGTGGGAGACAAGGATCAAAGGAATTAAGGGATGTCTGGTCTCCATTAGGAAAGGCAAGCTCTGCATGACTCAGGAGGTACCTTCCAACCCTTCCCATATTCCTAGTTTGAATGACGGTTCATATTGCATATTCATTTTAAAAACAAACATTGGCATTAAATGATGTATTTTTTTAGCACTAACACATTAACAGCAATCATAGTAGCAGCTCTGTCAAGAGCCTTTGCTGCAGGAAGAGTTGGTATATGCAGTTTGCTGGAGTGGCTGACAAATGGATTGACTGAAGCGAAAAAAACGTGTTGGGAAGCAAGCATATGTGACCTAGACTTTTATGTGGTCAAGCTACTAACAGCCCCTGGTGTGTGCCAGTGGGACAGGGCAGGAAGGAACAAGGTGAGATGGGCCCCAGTGAGTACTGGTAGCAAAGCCAGCTGCTGGGCTGTAAGCTCCTTGAGCTCTGCCCTGAGGTTCAGAGCTGAGGCTCACAAGGTGAGCGTGGCTCAGCTTGTGACCTGTGCAATGCTTTCATCTGGCTCACCACTGCTTCCCTGCAGCAAGCAGGGAGCAGCTGAGGCAGGAGGAGCAGCCCCCAGGCCTGCCAAGGGACGGGCACTCGAGTGGAGCTGCTGCTCCTAAAGATGGAGCCAAGAGCAACTCTGAGTCTCTGGGTGAGGCTGTGGCAGGAACAGGATGGTGTTTCTGGTGATCACTGCTAGGAGAGCAGAAAAGGGAGTGCCCTGGGCTGGGAATGGGTTTTGTGGTGCTCAGAGACAGATATGTCTGCTGATAGGTAAGTGGGAAGAATAATCTTCATTCCCAGAGCCGTAAGCTTGCCACTGAAGAGCTGAAGGCTGGAATGTTCCCTCCAGTATCCTGCCAAAAGTGCCTGAGGAGCCAATGTATTTTTCCTCCTCTTTTTTCATCATATGGGCTTCCCAGACCAACAAGTTTTCTCAAGTTAAAAAAAGGAGCTCCAGGAGGTAAGTCTTGAATGAACTTTGACTTCATGGGACCATTGGTTAAGAGACAGCAGTGGATGCTGCCCCTCTGTGCGCAGACTGTATGAAATCAGTGGGAATCAAGGATTTGACTCTACAGGGTTGATTTTCCATGCTCCTTACTTTACCACAATGTAGCCAGGTGAGGAGACTCAGCTGCCAGAATAGTTTCTGGGAGGAAGAATCTACATGATTTAGAGACAACTCTTCTTTGGTTTCTGAGTCTTTTTTGTTCTGCTTTGCTCTGTTTGTGTTTGCTAAATGCTGGATTGTAATTGTAATGAAGAGTGTCACACTGGAACAGGAATTTGAGAGATTCACTGCAGATTTATTGAGAAGTTCTTGTGGACTCTGTGCACAGAAGAAATTGATTGAGGTAGACAATAAAAGTTGTGGTTCATTAAAGTATGAATCCAAGACACAAACAAAAACTTCTCTTCCATTTGCAGACTCAGCTGGAAAACTAAAATTGCTGAAAAAGATTTATTTTTCTCTCCTTAACAACAGCAATTATTTTTAATGCAAGTGTCCTGGCTATTTCAAATAATTACTTGGATTTTTTTCCTTTAATATTCCCCAGATACTTCTAAACCTTTGAACAAAGGTTTTGATTGTAGGTAAGTTTCAATAATAGCTATGTACATTCAATAATAGCTCTGTACATTTTTCCTTTACTATTCCCCAAATATTTCTAAACCTTTGAACAAAGGTTTTGATTGTAGTTAAGTTTCATCAATAGCTCTGTACATTATGAACAGCAGCATAAGAATTAATCACATGAAAAATATAAATCCATTTTAGCCATTACAGATATATTTACGAAGTTAGTCCTAATCCTTCACTGTGTATACACAGACACACCAAGTGTAGATGGATTGTATGAACTTGTATCTATCATCTGGCACCAGAGCAGAGCTGAACCCACAAACACTCTTGTAGCAACTTCAGTCTTTTTCAGTGCATTAAATGGGATTTGAATGACTTGATCTTTAGTCAGAGAAGGGAAGGAACCAAAATTATCTTTGTTTCTCCCTCTCTTTCCCCCTCTTCTCTGTCTGCCTCTTTCCAAGGATTTGCATTCAGATTGGAACCATAAGTGGTTTAATTCTGTCCTCAGATCTCCCTACCCCAGAAATACTGTGGCAATTAAAAAAAGCCTGTGATAAAGTGCTTGCATTAAGTAGTGTTATGAATTAGTGGTGCATGATGATAATAAAGAATAAGGGATGTAAAAATGCATGTGTAAACTAGTAAAAAATTTTGTAGTTCTAAGCTAAGTTATTTTGCTTTGTAATTATTTTTTATTTAAACTGAAATTGTTGTAGTTGTTTATTTCATGACCAGAATCTGGTGTGTGATTCATAGCACTATTCAAAGCAAACAAGTGCTAACTTTGTGATTACCTTATTAAATAATTTAGGAATCACTTTATTAACTTTATAAATTAAACAGTAACATTGCCTTCTGCAGACAGCAAAATCTATTTAAATTGCCTTTGGGAATATTTCCCAAGAGTTTATCTTTGCTAGTCATTCCATAACAGAAAATGATCTTTTACTTGTGACCAGCTGCCACATAGAGAAACACTGAAAGCTGCTTCTAACTTTCCCCAAGATTGTTTATTTACCAGTGACTGATACAAAACCAGTGCTTTTGTATCTATGTAAAAAATCCTATTTTGGATTATGTAGGCTATATATATTCATTTTACATAAAAAAGATACACATTACGCTGTCACATTTCTAGGATTCAGACAGTCATCTCTCTCTCTCTCTCTCTCATATTTCCAAAGGGAAATTTTTTTTCTGATGATTTAAATAGAAATAGTGTGCTTTCTGTTAAGATCATGTTCACCAAGGCACTAAGAATAAGCATTTTAGCAGTTCCTCTAAGTTTTATTTGCACAACATGCTTAATTGTTTTACAGAGTACCTCCACAGTATTCATTTTCCTACATGTAGCACATATTTAGGGATTGTTGTTTGTCTCTTTTTTAGCTGAGGCAATACATGGCAGGAATTTTCATTCCACCAAAACAAAATCTACTGGAATGCTGGCAGTGAAACCAAAGTTTTCCAAGATCAGTAGTTCTAAGCAGACCTCACCAGCTAAACTCCTTTAAGCCTGGAAACCCTGAGCATCCAATCAGGCATTTTTTTCCAGAGATCTCTGCATTGGGAAGTTTAAGAGCCCAGTTCTGAGTAGCCAGTAACGTAATGCTACTGGGGGAAGAGAGCTGATATCATATATGAAAAATATTTTGATTATTTCTTTCCATTAGATCAGCTGCATCATCCAAGCCAGACATTAATTTCTTTCCTTGGAGTCTTCATTAAATGCTCTGTGATTTTTTTTTTCCCCCAGTGTCCTAAACTTGGAATGCTTACATTTATTCAATCTTTTTCATTTAGTACCAGAGGGCTAAATGCTGATCAGTGACCTCGTGACAGTGATCACCTTATGATCTCTTGGTTTCAAAATCTGTAGCTTTCTCTGTGGACAATCATGTTTTTCTTCTCTCCCCTGCTCCATGACATAAGCACTGCATGCTCACCCTGGGACCCAACGCTGTCAGCCTGGGGTTTTTTTTCCCTACTGATGTAGAATGGGGACATAACCCAAACCCAAGAACAGGTTGCTGCACTGGCCCTAAAGGTCCAACAGAGGCTGCTGGTAACAAATTGGGATCTTTGTCCTAAAGCTGGCTGTTCCCAGGCTTCTATGGAGGTACAGAGCTGAAGAGTGGAATTTTGTCTGCTTAGCACAAGGTGCATTGGGTGCTGTGGTACACAGATCCAAAGAGCAACAAGTTATTTAGTCTGCCAGCTTTCCTCAGCTGTCAAAAGTCAGACTTCCTATACAATCTGTGGTGAGAAATAGTCCTGACACAAAAACAAAGCCAGCCAGACATGGTGCTTAAATTAGGCACTCCAGCAATCTTGTATCTCCACTCTCTGGTTATGAAGGGGAGACAAATATACTCCCTGCAGATTTTATTTGTGTTTGGGAGACTGCATCCCTCAATACACAGAAATTGCAATTCTGATTTGCCTTTCTACTGTACTCAGAAGAAAGGTCTGCAGTACAGATGTATGAAGACTTATAAAATATGTTTTTAAAATACTTTTGGAGTATATAATGTAGAGATATGAACTAAGAAATACTCTGTGACTTGTCATCTATTGTTTCAAGTTCTGACATCGGTCCTGAAGCCCTCATGCAGGCTGGGTTCTGGGAAGTGGCAATTCAAGTTCACTAAAGGTAAAATGGTGCAACAATATTTATTTAATTCAGTTCTTGAGGAGAAACAATGCCACCTTTCCCACAGCTCTGCTTGGTACAGCTGCTGCTACTGACTTCTAGTGGTATTTTGAGATGACTTAGAAAAAAGCAAGGAAAAATAAGATTAAGTTGTACATTAAAATATAAAATAATATAAACGTACTTAAAGTACAAATAATTTAAAAATACATTCAAGTTTATCTAGAGAATTATGCTCTCTAATCATGGAAACAAATAGCAAGTGGGGGTTTGGGAACATCATGAGACCTGTCAAAAATACAGCCACTGAGCAGGAAACAAAAAATCATTCATTCATCAAATCCACTGTGAATGAGCTGCTAAATCACAACTAAACTGAAATTATTGCAGAGTGTTTTGTCTAATAATTTAGACAGATGAATCTAGAATGGAAGCTCTATTTCCTTTCTTCTCTAGTAGCATAAGTCTGTCAAAAATCCTAATCTTCTTGAAATCAGTGAGAATTTTAATCTTGATCGTAGCAAATTTATGGATTTACCCCTGGATCTTGCTGCTGCAAAAGAAATATCGGTACTAGTGATTCCAGATGCCAAAACTTCTCAGGAGCAATGAAGGAGAACTACTGGAAACTGAATAATTTGGTAAGTACTCAACAAGGAGGAAAGGTATAAAAACCAACAGCTCTCACATGGAGTAGATTACATGCCTGAGATGGGAGGGAGAAACAAATACATCTTCACAAATACTGAGCCTCTTCCACTGTAGGTGGGAAAATAGAGAGGGAAGGTTTGTGAGAAAGAAGAATAAGCAGTAATTCACAGCCTCTACAAAAAGGAGAGTGAATGTGTGGAGAGGCATAGTACGATATAAGTTCAAGATGATTAAAAACATAACGGGACAGAAAAGCAGCCCCAGTTTTACACACACAGTGGTTAAATTTTCCACGGGGAACAGAGCTACGGAAAGCTGAATTTCTGTCTGTTCTGTATTTGCATCACCAAACCATCAAAGACTGTTTCATATAAAATAAGGAACTGCGATTTCATCTTTTGCGGGGGGGAAAGTACAAAACCACAAGAAACTTCCTGTTTGGTTTATTAAAGTGAACCCCAAAAATAAAAACTTACTTCAGTTGGAACAGCCCTACAAGAAATTTGTTGCTAGAAGTGAAATACTATGGGAATCACATTCATAATCAAGGAACTGGAATTTCCAGTTACAAAAGCAGAACAAGAAGCAGTAACAAGGACTGTGAACATGATGGTATTAAAAATTCTCTTTTGTGTGAGGGTTGTCCAGAATGCTTTCTCGGAGAGGAGCGAAATGCAATTGCCACAATTCCCACAAAGTGCATATGGCAAATGATTGTGTTGGAGTTGCTACTGAGTGTTTCTGCTGGGAGAGAGATTAATAATTTATATAGATCTAGTTTAGTAGCAGCATTTATGGTTCTTAGAATGGTATCACCTTGGTGAAAGGTTCAGGGCTGTCTGCACCTTGTATAGGTGTAGAGTGAAGCACAAGAATTTTAGTAGGATGTGCATAATATTTGACCATCCATTTTGTTTCCCATTGTTACATGGCATTAATTGAGAGGAAGGTGGAATTCCAGCTAGTCTGAGATCTGCATTTATTGCCCAGGACATTCAACGTCCCAACTTTTAAATGGATATCTGGTTCTGCAAGTGTTTTAGTGTTTCTAGTCAGGCTTTGAGGTTTCCCAGTTCTGTGAAGAACAAGCAATCGTGGCTGGAGGGGCTGAGTGGGGCTGACACGTTCAGCGGCAGGGATGGGTTTTCCTGTTGTGTTCGATGCATTTGACAGTGACATCTGGTGACCAGTTTTTTAAGTGCAGGTGCTTCAGGGTTTTGCTCTGCTCTGCTCTGCCTCCTCTGAGGTGACAAAAAGTCCGTGATCTGAAGCCAAGGACTCTTAGTGCCTCCCTCCTCTCTCGTCACTGGCTGGATGCCCTACAGAATGGATAGAGCAAATTAGACCAGAGCAGCTTAAGGCTTTCATAATCTTTAGTGAAGTCTCTGCATTCTGCTTTCATCTCTTGTAGCATCTGTCTGGTGTAAATACGTTAAAGGAGCAGAGGAAAATCCCCGAGCATTTGTAATAATCTTCCTGCTTACTTTTTGTTTATACTGTGATGTTGGCAGTAGGGACTCGCTCACCTTTTGTTCTGGCAAACGTGACAGAGAAGACTATTCCTAATTTCTACACTACCAAACAAATCTTATGAAAAGGTTGAAGACAATAAGAGCAAGTAAACAGGGAAAATTGTGTCCTAACATTATTGGGATGCAGGTGCTTTCCAGACAGGCTTTTTACAGGATAGGGAGAATGTGGATAAAGGCACACATAGGTTATCAACAACCTTATCATTCAGTAAGCATGGACATCCCTTCCCAGGCTGTTCAGAGCCTGCAGTAGCTGCCCAGACTCTTCTCTTGCTCACCAACTCATCTTGCCTGTTCCTTGGGTAAAGCTGGGAGAGGAATCTTGGCTCTTTCTAAGTCTAATCAATAAAGTATACTGTTCCTGCACTGCAGAAAGTGAGAAGCTTATCCTTTGATGACACATGCATTCTGTTCAGCTATGTTTTAGCCACTTAGAGTTATCCACAGAAGTTCAATCCACAGGCATCATGTCAAACCCTTTCTTCTTTAGGCAGCTGTTTGTGCATCATAAAAGCAACAAACAAACAAGAAGGATGTATACAGTCTTTTCAGCTCCATCAAAATTTAATTTACTTACACTATGGACTCTCACTGAAACTTTCAAGCACAATACAAATGAAGATAGTGTAGTGTGGGTTCTGACAAATAAAGAAATTTCAAAATAATTAAGAATGCAAAGTACTGATTAAAGAGTATTTGAAATGCTGTATCAGTTTATGAATCATCTGCCCATTGGTCATAATGTACAGGAAAATTAAAAATTAGCTGAAGGATATTAATTAAGGAAGATTAAAAGAAAAATGCTACTTGGCATGAAAGAATAGAATGTGCTCATTGTTGAAGTGAACTTCTAACACTTTAATATGTATATAAGCTTATGATGTGTGTTTCACTCATAATTTTAATATGTGGAATCTGAAACAAGCAGAATGTGCTCCAGAATTGGCAATTTCTTACAGGGTTGAGATCTCTCTCTCAGCCCTGCTTTTTGAAGTGGCTAGTCAAATTTAGAGCCTGGATTTTCCAAATAGTTTCTTTAGGTCAAGATTTTGAGAAATGAAAGTTTTGTCTTTATTTGTAGTCCTTTAGAGAGATATGTCTGGGGACAGTTTCTGTATGGGCTCTTAAATGTTACTGTATTTGGTAGCTTTCTGTTTTATAATACCAAGAAATAACTGGTTTTTAGTGTTCAGGACCAGAATGTCCCAGTCATTTTACACAAGTACCCATTTGATTTTGGGAGGTCAAACAGACAAGGTGACCTCCAAAAGTTTTTGATCTCTCCTTTTCTGTTCCAGTTTTTCAAGAAAGATGGTAGTATTTGGAGCATATGTGTACTAAGTTTAAGGTCTCCCTGTAATGCATGAATGAAAGTATTACTTCTGTTAAAGGATCTTCATGAGAAGGAAAATCTATTTTAGGAACCATTTGTGAGTGGGAGGGAAGAGGAAATGAGGTCTCTTGGGTATCCCTTCTCCATACAGAAAAGCCAGGGAACCTCAGGAAAACGGAAAGCTGGACAAGACAAACGCAGATCTGAACCAATGTGGTTAATCAAACGTTCTCTGTTTATTCAAGATAAGGTGGTAGTTTATATAAGCTTCTACATAGTTTACAGAAACAAAGACACTCTGATTGGCAAACTAATATTGTTTACCTTTTCCTTAAAACGGCCTACACCTTACACTATAAAACCTATACTAATTCACACCCAGACAACCCAGTGGTCCCCATCACACCTTAATACTATTTCTATCTGCACCACAAGCTCTGAATTTCTAACTGCGTCAGAGGCTTGAAGGCCTCACAAGGCCCAAATCTGAGGCCTAGACTGGAGTAGCTCAAATTTCATAACTCATGTCCTCTTTCTCTCAAAAATGCTGCAACAATACAGCATTGCTGTAGACTTTTCTGTCTGAGAAGAGAAAGATTCCCATTTGTTTTTCATTTAAATATGTTTAAATGATTGCAAGAGTCATAAAATCTAATACCTATTATACCTGTATTTCAGTGCACCAGAGTCAAACTCAAATCTTGAGTGCATTAGACACCAAAAGGATAAGCTGTGAAATACTTTCAAAACTATTTTTCTACCCAGTTGTTTGGCACTTTTGGAACACATTTTCATCCTAAATGTTGAAACCAGTTTGCTCAGGTCAAGCATTACAACTTCAGTACTTTTGTGACTCTCAGGGAAGAGCCACTCAAGAAGACTGCCCTGGCTTCACCTGCCCAGTCTGTGGTGCAGCTCTGCAGAGCTGCACAGTGTTTGGAGTGCTGCCCTGGGTTTGCCTGGGTCAGAGTTCACTTTCTTATGGAAAGATTCAGAAACTGAAGCTCGTTTGAGTGAGGCTACTGGTGATACTGCACCAGACATTGCTGCTTTAAAGAAGGCTTGTTTGTTCCCCAGAAGTATCAGGACACAGCAGAATGTGTGGGTGACAGCTAATGGAGGAGAAATGTCTCTGCTAAGCCATGTCAGGCTGCAGTGGCTCTCTGGGGAAAGCATGTGTGCAGAGGGGCTGGAGACCACTGCAGTGAGGATGAAGGATGTGCTGCCAGGCCAGTGGTGCTCCTTTCTCTGCCAGGTGACCTCTTTACTTGCAATTCTGGTGAGTGCTGGATGTGATAAAAGGTTTTATTGTTGCTAAAAGGAGAGGAAAAAAAAAAAAAAAAAAACAGACTGTAGCATGCAAAAATGCATGTTAGAGTGTTATCACTCCTTACACCACCTGTCTGCCTCATCCATTTCTCTTCCAACATCTGTATGTTCTGGGTACCTAAATACCTTTTCCACCACAAAAGGGACATTTTCCAGCAAAGTGCTGAGAAAATGAGGGAATTGTACAAGGTCATACAAGAACTTGTGATTAAACACACAGCTGAACTTAGATTTCTTGTGTTAGGCTGGAGGTCTAACCAATGCCCCGTGGAGGTCTAACCAATGTCCCTTAATGGAGGGAAACATCCTGTGGGTATCAGCCTCCATAACTTCTGGGGAAGGCACCCCCAGAAGATTGGCACCTCTGCAGCTGGTGCTGGTTCAAGTGTGAGAGCTCATTTCTCCAAGTCCAGCATCCCTTGCAGTGTGAGTTACCAGCTGTGTACTGAAGGGTTTGCAGTGAAGGAGCTTTCTGGGCTCCTGCAGCTCCTAGCTGACAACAGAATGCCTAAAGTTTTTCCCATTTGTCTTGTTCTGTGATAATAAAGGTATGAGAAGTGCTGTGAATCAAAAGGTTAGCTGCAATCATACAGCTGGCACAGTGAACTGTTCTGCACCCTGCTGTGCTGGCAGAAGAGTGAGTTGTGATGTGCTGGGACAGGTAAAGCGTGTTCTTGCCTCTAAATGAATGAATGCTAGAAAGTGTGCATGTACATGATTTGGACACATTTCCTGGATTCCCAAGGAAGGTAATGAATGAGCAGTGAAGGAAATCTTTCCTACAGCATTTATGGCAGCTTGAAGAATTTCTCTTCTCTAATATTCTTATAAGTGCTGTGATCTAGAGCTGGTTGAACATTCACCCCACTCTAATATTTTGCATCTGAAAGATGTTGCTTTCACCAGTCAAGGTGTATCTGTGCCTGTAAACTTGTCTGGTGAAATTATTTTGTGGTTATTAATTTTGCTGTGATTGAACTGAAAATAAAGTTATTTGGCTATCTGAATACAGATACTCTCTATGAAATATTTGGGATACTACAAATACTTGTCTCAAAACAAAAAAAGAACAGTTACCCAAGACTTGGAAATGCTTGCTTAATTTTTATGCAATGAAATTATATCTTAAAATGTCAAATTTTCTCCACAAATGTTAAACTCTGCACTTAGAACTTCCCTGTAAGTCTAGATGACATCACCATGTCAACCCTCTAATAAAAACATAAGCATGGAGAATATTAGGCTTTTTCCACCCTAATGCAAGCTCTGTCTGTAATGCTGCTGTGTTGACATGCTTCTCAGAGCTTTGTGAAACACTAATTTGAAAGGTTTTGGATGTCAAGCTCATTTTGGGGCGAGAAGCTCCATTTTACTTCCTCTCACCAGAAGGACCTATTGGCTATCTGGTTTCAGAGCATGAGAATGTACACTACTCAGAATTCTGCGGTGTTCAGGCTGTGTTGACATTTCCTTCCTCTAAACATGAAAAGCTTTGATACCCACCTCTGATCAAGCTTCTCTTTCTACCCACATACTTCATCAGTCTGTGTTTCCTACACTTAAAATTTCTCTGTAGGGTACCATTACAGGCTATGTTGCATGATCTCACAAAAGAGGCAATGTGCTGTAGTGGGAACTCAGTCATGTATTTATCAGCATACCTACGTGTTTGGTGATAATGTGTATTTGTCTGTCTGCAGTTTTAGCCAGGAAGTGGTCTCAGATCAAAGTCTGTCATCTCTTTAAACATCTTTCAGTTGGTTCTGCATTTTGGAGCCACTCTGTTCCCTTCCAGTTTAAAGAAAGGCTGGTTGCCTTTAACCATTTGTAGTTTGCACTGAAACAGAAGAGAAAACAACAAACATGCAATGACTAATTTTGTGCCTGTTAAAGTGTACAATTTTTGGATGGAGGCAGTTGTTGTGCATCTCACCATTACAACAGGCATTCTCATTCCACTGCTCAGTGCCTCTGTGCTTTCTTAGAGTTTTCCCACTGTATTGCTTGGAAAGCTGGAGCTCCTCTGGGTGCTAGAGCTGCTGCATGTGCTGCCTGTTGCATTTTTCATGATCTTCCTGCAGTCACTTTGTGCCTCCCACCGAGTGATTGTCATCCTCTGTCTCTTGCTGTGAGAGCAGTCAGCAGGCACCTGTGGTGCCTTTCCCATCGAGGTGTCAATCTGACTCCCCCATGTCTCACTCACTGCAATGATCCAATGTAAATGTTGTGAAGGCCTATCAATGTCAGAAGAGCTTTCTGTTCACAAAGTGCTTTGATGCTTTTGAAATGTGCTTCCTTGCTCTCAGGAGACTTTATTCAAGGTTAAGGAGTTTTAGGAGAAGCTTGGAGCTATTTGCCATCTAGTTTGAAGGAAGTGTTTATAAGAGCAGTGGTTTCTATTCTCTCCTGAACTGGCCCAGGCTTAATAAAATCTGTACTTCTGAAATTTTAATTTTTAGTTCTTAGCAATATCAACCCCAGTAATTCATCATTTAAATAATGTGAGACACCGTTTAGGCTCTGAAGGATGATTTTAGGGTTTTTTTTCAGTTATTCAAAACCATCTATCATCATATCTTGTTTTCTTTCAGCTAAACAAATTGTTCTAGTTATTCCTTTCAGAGAAGGTCTCATAAATGACTTATTATTTAACAAATCTAGTGTTTGAAGCAGTCACTTTTTTTTTTTTTTTTTTTTTTTTTTTTTTTTTTTTTTGGCACTGCCTTCACACTGCCTAAAATAGCCACTTCCTCTGTCAGGGGAAGCAGCACATAACTCCAGACTTTGCAGTTGGCTTTTCTGAATATCACACAAGAGTCCCAGAATGCTAACACACGGGAGTACACGCCCTGTTGAATGTGTCTCTTTGCTCTCAGCAGCTGTCTTGTACTTCTGTTTCAGCACTTCTGTATCCATTTTTTTTTTCATGTTAAAAAGTTTGCACAACAGGGAGAAGGGTACAAAATTTATGAGGCGGTAGTGGTAGCTTCAGTCCTAAATGAGCAATTACACTTCATAGTGAAACATGACCAGCTGGCCCAGCCATCTGGGTCTGGCGATGCTTCCTAAGCTTGTTTTGACTGATTTTGAAGGTGTCTCTGTGGAAGTGCCAAAAATGAACAGAGACTTCGCTGCAAGGGGACTTTCATCACCTATTTGTTTCTTCATTACAAAGACACGGGAACTAAAACAAAGATGGCTGTTTTCACCTCTAATTGGGGACCTCAGCTTAGTCATTTAATTGAGGTCAATCATTGCCGTCTTGGGTAATGATATGAGGCCATCCCAGGTTGATTTGCCATAGTAAAATCCCCAGCAAGTAATAAGTTTAGATAAAAGACTTATCTAATAGTGCAGGTGCTATTTATGTCTTCTGCAGAGAGCCCATCTTTGTTCTGGTGTTGCTGTTTTGCCACAATTTTATGCAAGCACTTCCTCTGCGTGTGCATTAGCAGCAATAGAAGATGGCACATGTCAAACCTCTTGACAGAAAATGCCTTTAAAATCTTTCCAGGGAGCATTCACTTTACTTAGAAACCTTTCCTCCCGGTGAGATGCCTGGAAAAGAACTTCATATTTTAACACATTTATCTCTTCTGTAAAATTAATTTTTAGAAGTGAAAACTCCTTGTTTGTGTCTTTGCTCTGATGCACCTGCACAGCATTGGATTTTTCTTCAAAGTAACATGCTTGAGGGTTTTTTTCCCTGTTTTTAATGTAGCAAAATGCTTCATTTCAGCTCTGATCTGTGCCTTGCCTCAGTGAAATTGCCATTAAAATCCTACTGCTGCTTTTTATCCTAGTGGACCTCAGACTTTCAGAGTTGTGGGAGCTGCAGCTTTGCAGGAATCTGGCCCAGAGAGGAGGGAGGAGGCTCGAGGTACTGATCCTGGAGAGCCGTGTGTTAGCAGCTCTGTAGCAGCTTTCAATGTTGTTGGACTCATCTGAAAAAATACAGTTAGGGATAATCTTAAGAAAAGAAAAAAACCAAAAATAGTTTGGAGACTTTTTATTTTAATAAATTAAAAATCTCATGTTAGAAACCAGAAAATCAGTCCAGTAGAAAATTCTCAGTGTTTTCCTGGCCTTACTCATAAATTAACCACCTTTCTTTGATTCCAATTATTTTAACCATTTCAATACCAATCCAACAGCAGCAGACTACTAGATTTATTTATTGGCTTTTTGGTGTGTAGGAAAATCCTCTACTTTTTCAGCTTTGTTTACACATCTACAGGTATTAGAAAAATAAGTCAAAACTACTTTCTCTTGCCCTGATATGGTAGAATTAGTTTCCCTTGCCCTGACCCTGTTGGAGCTGTTGTTTGCTTACATGGGGCTGGGTCTGCTGCCAACCTGGGGCATTCACCACATTATTCCTTTTGAGTTCCATCCTGGAAAAGTGCTGCCATTTCTCACAGAAAGAAAAAGGGAGACTGTAATGGAAAGCTGAAAAAGAACAGTGTGGTCAGTTCTAAAGGATAGCACAGTCAGTAAATGAAAATTATGACCAGTTGTGATCAGGAGAAGGACTGGCACAAGTTTATACTGGCTGGGTGAAAAAGAGCCTGTCGTTCCCACCCGTCACTTGATGAACCATCCAAAGGCTGGGAGGAGATTCACCCCCGGCGTGTGTCGGAACCCGAGCGACTCCTGCGCCGCTGTCCCAGCCGGGTCAAGCCCCGCGGCATCCCGGCTGTGACCCGTTCCCAGGCTGCTCCCGGCACACGGGCAGCCGGGAAGGGCAGGAGAGGCCCGGGGGAGGCCGGTGCTCCACAGGCAGGGCAGGAATTGCGAGCGCGGCTCCCGGCAGGTGTCAGCAGAGCCCCGCGAACGCCGCGGGCTGCGAGCGGCGCTGGGACCGCGCGTCCCGGGCAGGCAGAGGGAGCGCGGGGTCGGTACCGCACTGAGCATTGCCGTGGCACGGGTAATCTCAAATGTTTGCACAGTCTGCAGACGAGGCGGTAACAAGCTGGAGTGACCCTTGCTTCGGAGCTGGTGTATGCCCACTGTAAATGAGCTCTCTACTGGCGTTCTTCCTCGCAGTGTGAGAAATGCTGCGCAGCCTTTAAAGCGGGTTTTCGTGTTTCCCTGCCTACTTATTCCTAATGAAGCACATGAATTCATAATGCATCGAGATAAATTCATAGTGTGTATTGAGATAACATAGCCTAAAGCAGGAAAAAAGTAGAATGGCAAGTACTTGGCCTTTGCTTATAACTTAGTTGGTTGTAAAGGGAAGGTCAAAATTCATATGCTCTACAATGAATTTCTAGCAGCTGTCAGCTGCTTCCCAAACCTCATGTCATTCTAGTTACACGTGATTTTTATACTTAACTTCTAAACTAAAAAAATTATGAGAGCTCAAAATCTCCCTTTTTTAACCAAGGGTGGTGAGGTGCTGTCTTACAGCTGTTTAATCCATGGATATCAGTCCATGCTTCTCAAAAGCTCTGTAAATAGTTATGTGTTAGCACAAATGCGCCTATTCGCTTTCTGTGACCTAATGAGTGCATTTCTGGAGGCTGCACTGAAACTAAGAAATGCTTTAAGAGATGTTCTAACATATGCCTTCATTGTATGTTTACAGATGGTTTTAGAATATTCTATTGTTTTTTAACAAGGAAAGCAATACTCTGTACATACAATAAAAACTGTTGAAACTATTTTCAGAAGTTGCTTGGCGTCTGAAAGCTGTCAGATTGATAGACAAAGATGATGAATAACCACTGTCCTGTATATCCACTTCTGTGTCACAGCATTTTCCATTTGCAGATCTCAAAGTGCCTTCTTTTCTGTGACTTGAGCACTTCTAAGATCCATCTCTTTCCTGGACAGTTCTGTCTGATGAGCGACTTCTTGTTAATGGCAGGCAGAGCTGGTAGGAAATCCTCCTCATGACACTCTAGAATTTAGGAAGATAAATTTATCTCCTTTGAAATACAAGTACGTTTTACCATTGTCCTTAATGGAAAATTTCTTCTTTGAATGTGTTCACGTATAATAAATGAATTTATTTTCAGTATCTCCTTTTCCCTAACTAGACCAATGGGGAAGCCCTTGAGCATTACAGTGGATTGTCCTTCTTTTCCTCTTGCCCAGATATCACCAGCCATGGGTCATGCATTGGAGTGTGGTACACAGCTGTGTGTGTCTAAATGGGGAGTGGTTCAGAGAGCTCCTCTGGGATTACCAAAGTGAAAACAGGCCCCTGGGGCAATGTAGATGGCTTGTCCTTGTCCAGGTGCTGCTGCTGTCCCTGCGGGGCTTGCTTTCCATGCAAACAGCAGGAGCACGACTATGGTCTGCCATCCCCCTGTTCAGCTTCCATATCACATTACTTCAGCAGGATGCTCAAGCACAATCTCATTTGCCTTTTGTACATATTTTTCAATATTTTTTGCTAAAGAGATTTGCTCATCAATATTTGAACTCCAACAGAGAGTTAGTATTTCAGCTGATCTCTATCGATTCTCTCAAAAAGATATTTTACCAGTAAAAATGGATTGAATTTTATTGAAGTGGCAGAAGATTTAGAAACAAGATATAATGAGGCCTCGCCTTTTTTAATTTTAACTTTCCCTTGCTAAAATCCTAATACATTGAGCATAAGTGAGAGAAAGCAAGATGGATAGGAAAAGGCAAAGTAATATGGTAGAATTAGTCTCAATTTCCTTTGCAGGACATGTATGGGTCATTTTGACATCTTGCTGCATACATTTAGAGAATGGAGTACTCAAATAAGCTGAGCTTTTCCCTCTTCACATTGATCCGGTCAGGTTCAACATAACCTATCACCTGGCCAAAAGCTCATTATTTTGTTAAGTGAGTCAGCTGCATAAGCAGTTCTCCTGCTGAACGTGCTGATCCTATGAAGTTATAAATTATTTAAGACAATTTTTTGTTTTGTTTCAGCCATAGATATAAGGACACCTCATCACTTCTGCAGGATCATGTGTTTCTTGGGGTTCACACAAATCAGTTTATAAATGACAGCATTAAGGGCGAGGAGGGCTTTGCTGAATCAGCAGCACTACCTGTCTGTGTCCAGAGAGGAACAACAAACACCGTTCCAAGAGCACAGAAAGAAGGGGCAACTTAGCAGTGGTACTGTGAGGTGAGAACAACAAGGGCACAAACAAACTGCCTCCAGAATAAACCTGTCCCAGCTTGTGACTGGCTCTGGCCACATCTGTCATTGGCTGTTTGACCTTGAGCAGCTCTCAGGGGAGGGTGGCCAGAACGTGCAGGGACCTGTATGCCTGGGCACAGCTGGCACGGGGGTAGGCATCTGGCAGGAGGAGAGGGGTTCCAGCACAGCTGGGCTCTCCTGGCAGCTGTCTGGGGAGGAGGATGGCTCTGAGGGCAGCCCTGCCACAGCTGTCCTGCTGTTTGCCCTGTGCAGCCAGCCTGAGCTCCTTGTGCTTCCAGAGCTACAGCATCCCATTCTCGGGACAGCCTGTGAGTGAGTATCCTGAAAGCAATGGGGAGCCAGCACTTTGTCTAAGCATAAAAGATCTGATAACTGACTTTTAAAAGGCTTCCCAGTGTGTCTCTCCAAAGAATCAAATAATGCCTGATGATACGTCAGTTTTCACAGGGCTTTGAGGCAGATAATCATACTGCTCAGAGACAGGCTGTTCTGATTACTTCTGCAGGGAATAATATACATTTGAGCTACCTTTCTACCAGAAGTTTCAGTGGAGAACTGCATGGATGATTGACAAACTTGTGCCAATGGAAATTTGTAAGCCCTTGCCAGGTATTCTGTACAGGACAATGGCATTATACAGTCTTGTGGCTTCAAGTGGTGCCTGCTAAAAATGAAACCTGACTATTCAATTAAAATGATATTAAATGGTATTCTCAGGGAAATGCTTGTCCTAAGCAGAATTGCAGCTAGGGGTCTCTGTGTACTTGTAGGAGGCAGCAGAATGCCAGGCAAAAAGTGCCTTAGTACTTGTTTGTCACTCTCAGAAGTTTGTCTTGCAGTGTACCAGAAGGATTTTCTAATTCCAGGTAGGTAAAATGCAGACTTTCTGTTTCTGTGGCACCGGCACTTAGACCCACTCCTACTAACACCATTCCTGTTTGTGGGATTGCGTTCTGCATCTGCCAGCACATTGATGATTGTTGCAGACACGTCTTTCTCTGGCTTTTCTGGGATTTAAGGTGCTCCCTCATGGGTTACCTGGAAGAAAGGCAGGGTGTGGCTGTGTAGCTGAGTTTGTGAGATGCCAACAACAGCTGCTGTCCTCTGTAACTTTGCCTGGGAGTGTTTTACCAGAAAGAGTAATTTAACATGAGACAAAGAGCTTTTGTTTAGCACACTCTTAGTGGTGTAAGCTCTTCCTTTCTGCAGGTCTCCATATCCTTTCCTTTATGTGACCTTGCAGGCACGACAATGACCAGAGGTAGTGATGCTTCCTCTAAGAAAAAGAAATTGTCTTCAGGAAAAACTTTGGCTGACCAGAAGTGCAGTATTACTGATTTGGTCCCTTTTTAGCCACTATACATAGCATTTAAAAAATGGCATGCACTGTGTAGGATGAGGAGCCCAGCACTGAAGCCATTTGCACAGATTTTGGCACAGCCAGGAACAGAATCTCTGTTTCTTAATCCGGAGGTCAGTGAGGGTTTGGATGCAGTCTCTCCCACTAATGTCTGTTCCATCATAACATCCGTGTTTTTCAGAACAAAATTAAAATGAATTGTCAAAAAGTGCCTGCAGTAAAGAATGTGATTAGTACCCACAAGTGAACAGAGAAGCCATGTAAATCTCCTGGATTGGTTTAGTCCCCAGTGGCTGAGATTTTTTTAGATCAAAGAAATGGAAAAGAATGCAGAAGTAGGAACATGAGACAGCCCCAAATGTAGGTGCTCCAGGTTTGTCATTTCGCAGGGGAACAGACTGACAATGGAGGGAAGAGGTTTCTGCCTTCATTCTTGCTGTATTTTTGGACATCAAGATCGTTATTCACTATTTGAAGAGTTTATAGATTCATGATGAGCTGCAGGTGGCTTGTGGAATCAGGGTGACAATGTATCATTCATTAGGACAGTTTTTGCTGACTAGAAGTATCTTTTAAAAATGAATTGGTTGATTAATGCGCATTTTTATTAATATTATTAATTCTCAGCCTACTTTGTACATGGAACTGACCTGGAAGAAACTTGTTCAAAAAAGCATCAGAATTTCCCAAGTAGCATAAAGTGAAGTAGCAACCATCTCTCTATTGTGTGCAATCAGTCAAAGGAACAATAAAACTTAGCACAACTGGAAACTTCGAATTCTAAAACTAAAAGCAGAGTTTTTTTGAACAAAGTATGTTAGGAATAAATAGCATATATGTAATGTATGCCCTAGCTCATAATAGCAGTAAAAGTTATCCCTTTTACTGGTGCTGAAAGGGTAAGAGGGGACCAGCCCATCACAACAGGCTGTCTCTTGCAAAATGCTTGTATTTCCCCTTTTCACAGAAGTCCACAGGAGCTGAAGGCATGCTGCACTTAGCACATCTAATCTAATATAATCAATTTTTAATGTGGCTTTCACTTTGGGGCATCATGTTGTATATGAAAACCCAATCCAGCAATGTGAAGCAATTGCTAGTGTGTCTAGATGCTGTGGGGTCAGAAAGTACAAAGTCTTTGAGCACGTACCTCCTTTACTCTGTTGACAGCTACTGAAGTTAGCTAGATAGACAAAGTGGTTTCACATTTATCAGTATGTTAACACTGTTTGAAATTCCCATTTCCAGTTTGCATCAGCAGGGCAGAAAGTAGTCTTGATGCTCTTCACACTGGCATTACAAATGCTTTTGTTCTTACTTTTCTGAGGACATTTTGAGCTTTGTCTCTGATTTTTCTAAAAGATGAAATTAAGGGACATATATTTATAGGGGGAGATTGTGCTTGTACAGTTGGACCCCTTCTGTTCACACATCAAAGTACATTTGCAGATTATGGAACTGTATTTTTCCATAGTCAAAGTTTGCTCCCTCTGCACAGTCGGGATATGTCATGTAAAATGTTCTGGATGTCCTCAGCCATTTTCTCCTGTGTATGCAGGGCACAGAGAAGTGAGAATAACAAATGCAGCCAAAAAGGGGCTTGCCACTGTGATCCAGTCCTGCTGCTGACCAGTTAAGAGATGCAAAGGTTGCACATATGTGGAGTCAAATGTTAGAGGCCTGAATCTGTTTGGTGTCTGGCTGACATGGCTTTGCCCTGTGGAGTTCCCTATCCAAACACAGTTTGCTCTTCCAGTTCACTGCTTCATGATGCTTTGAAAAAACTGAAAACAGAAGCTTAGATAATTATGAAACGTCTCGTCCTTACTTGGTTGTTCACAACTTTCTGGGTTAGCTTCATCTTCCAGCCTTCTTTATTGGTTAGAAAAATATTTGGGCTTACCCTGTATCAGCTACAGTGATTGTGATTATTCCTTTATTTGCAAGCTGGTTCCATAGAAATAAAAAGGGCTCATTTTCCTTTTCCACATCAAAGCACACTAAGCTTCTTGTCTGTGCCTCATCAAAGGAATGATTTCAACACATGTATTTCTCAGAAGATGACAGGAGGAACTAGGAAAAAAAATTGAAATGAAACATTAATTTAAAAGAACACAACCATCCTAATTGGAGCTTTACTTTAACAGATTTCCCCATATCTGAAAAATGATGGTTGGGAGCATAATCAGGCTTTCAGCAAGCACCATCTCTGAATTGTTCCTAATAACTCCTAAATCTGTTTGCTGTGATTTTAAAATGAATTTAGAAGCCATCATGTGAGTGGGTAATCTAAAGGACCACATCTTGATCCTTTGCTCAAGAAAGATGTATTCATTAAAACAGCTAAAACCAGCAAAGAACAGAAGGTCCCTGTGATATTCTTATTCTGAAATTACTGCTGTAGTCTGTACAGCATAAATCATATCTGGGCCAGC
Source organism: Taeniopygia guttata (assembly GCF_048771995.1). Taxonomy (NCBI): domain Eukaryota; kingdom Metazoa; phylum Chordata; class Aves; order Passeriformes; family Estrildidae; genus Taeniopygia; species Taeniopygia guttata. The sequence continues at coordinate 32,661,033 of NC_133032.1, read as the reverse complement.
TAAGTTCCCCTGATTCAGATAATGTTACATGAGGGATGAAGTGGAATAGAGTAAAACTGCTACTCTGTGAACCCAAATACAGTGGGTGTCAAAACCATGCTCAGCTCATGCAGCTAGAAAACCACTGCAAAAGTGAACATCCCAAATTCTTATCACTAAGGTTCACAGTGCGTATAAAGACTATTCTTTGAGGCTGGGAAGTAGGGCCTTGGCACAGTGCAGTCAGCAAAAAGAAGCTGCTTCTGTGTCCTTTATAAATGAAATAATTCTCATTAATATTAACAAAAAGTACCCAGCTTCATTCACCAGGTTAAATTCAATCAGGTATTGTGAATGATTGAATATATTGCAGCTTACATGTGCAAAGACATCCAGTACTAATTCTTTCAGAATACCCCAATGATGGATTTTTGAGGGTTTATAAGCAAGAGATTAGAAAAGCCACACGTCAAGAGTGAAAGCAAGACAGACACACAAACACAGCCTCTGGGATAGAGGAGCATTTATTAATAAAAAGAGACATCCATACAGTGCTGACTGCTAGCAAGTGATGCACACCCATGGAGTGGGTGTGAATTTCCCATGGAATTAGATAAGGTTCAATTTAATCCCGTTTATTATTTAATTAAAAGGCAGGGTAGTGGGAGACCTGAATCTCCTCTGCTGGAGCCCATTTTTTAGTACTCAACTTTGTGTCAGGCAGTATGAGATGGAAAGCAGCTGCCCAGGCAGTGTCCTGGGTTTCAGGGCACAGTGACAGCACTATGTGTTCATTGAAAGGCTGTATATTATTGCATCTTGTTCCTTCATGACTAACACTCAGGAAAAGAAAATAAGGAGGCAGGCAAAGGACCTTTTGATAAGATGGACATACAGTGTAATCAGAGTGGGGTTTTTACTGCTGCTTTCAAAAATCTCATCTCACTTTGGTTTTCTACCCTTGGGCTATGCCTTGGTCCAGATTTGCTGCCAGCTCTAGATCTGAAATGGTGACTGCAGCAAGGCCTGAATGAAGCTCTAAATGATAAAACAATTAGGAAAAGAAAGGAAACAGGTTATCTAGACTCTACAAGAGAAACAGGGGAACTTGACCTGGGCCTCTGAAGATAGACAGTAGTTGATGGATGGCATGTGGGATGACAGAGCAATATAAATTAGGATGATAATTCTGAGACTTCAACTGCTTCCTTTTGAAACTCTGTATTTCCTTAAGAGAAGTGCTATAAAATATCAGTGTTCTTTGGTCAAGCTTCTGATTAATTTCAGGATCTACAGTTTAATAGGAAATGGTTCAGGAATCTTTCTACAAACTTGCTACTACTGCTGCAAGTAGTTTAGCAATGCTTTGTGTTAGTTTTTCAAATGTTTGAGTTTAGATAGTTAACAAAAGGAGTATCTTCAAGTTTAGTCCCTCAGGAGAGCCTGTCATACAACTTCAGTGGGCACACTATGGCTGTGTGAGACAGCTGTAGATTCATCTAAGTACAAGTGTGGCAGAATGGAATTTTGGCTGCTGATGGGTGTTTTTAGGTACAACTGGAATGCAAATACAAATAGCAGGATGCTCCAATAGGCAGTGAGATACCTACCTGAGCAGCTGGGGATCCTGATCCATAGCATTCCCCTCAACTATGCAGGCTTGCTGTTTTCTCAACACCTCATTTGGAGGCCTGCCTAAAAGCAATCTCTTCCAAAGATTAAGGCAGACTAGACTGAGATGATGCTAGAAAACAGGAAAATGGGGTGAAAGGGGTATCTTTTCCCAAAGAAATCCCTTTGGTTAGTGAGGCCAGCAGCTTGAGAGGTATTTTCTCTTTGGGAGTGATAGGACTTAACAGATTCCTAGGGTAGCAGAGGCAATTAGGATAATTGGTTTGAATTTTATTTGTCTAGGAATTTGCTGGTTTTTTTGATGTAGACCATGTGATAGCTGCCTCTGTTTTGTTTGACCTCAGGACTGAAGTTATTCTGGGTGACCACTTTTTGTGTGGTGCATCTTTTTCTTTCCTCTGCTGCTATGTCTCTTTCCAAACACAACGGAAAATGATGACTAGTCAGAAGAGCTGAGGCTACCTTTTGGGCTGTCTCTGCCTTTATTTGCCCTCTTGAAAGAACATCTGGGACTCTTCTTCTAACACTGCTTTGATTTTTTTAGCTCAGGAGGAATGGAAGCAGGATGTTCTCTGTGAATCAGTCCTAACCCCTGTTGGTCTGACAAAGCAAACCCCAAGTTTTTTGACCTTTTTGGCAAGTCTTTTCTGTTTATTCATGAATTTTACTGTGGTCAGGACATGGGAAAGATTTTGGCTTTACATGTTTGCACTGGAAAATGCTTCTCCTTTTGTTCATTCAAATGGAGAAAAGGCTTTTGTTCCCTTCCTTGTACTGCGAGTCTAAGAGGAAACTGTCTGTATTGCCATTGCTGTTTCTACATTGCCATGGGAACAGATTTGAAGTGCTGCATCCATTAAGTCACTTAACTGAAAAGTGGCACAGTTTACCCATTCACACTGCACTTTTGCCACTGCTGGGTGTATATCAGCCTGGTGCAGCACGGTTTTTGCACCACCTTGGTCCCAGAAGAAATATTGCTGCTTGGATGGCTCTTGGCTCATGGTTTGGGGTGGGATAAATGGCACAGTCAGAGCATTGTGCTCATGTAGTTGTGATGCCAGCTAACAACCTTAAAACTTTCAGTATCCAGGGTTCTAACGTTTGTGTGAGATAGTGCAGATATCTACTGACAGACCATGACCCTCATACAGCCCTGCATTTCATTGCTCAGCGCTTCCTCCTAAACTTCTCACAACTCTTCATATTCAGTCACTATTTAGTGGTAAAAAGATTTAATATCCTACCCTCTTTTTGCTCATTTTGAAGTTTTTCTGGGTCTGGAATGGTAAATCAGGCTTCATGTTACTAGAATGTTGCTACAGCTTTCAAATATAACTCTTCTGTGGGGTAGTAATTACTGCTTGTTAAGCATAGCAGAGTCAGGAGAGAGTGAGGAATTAATTGAAGCAAAATGAAGCCTCCTGGAGAAACTACTGTGCTCATGTTTTTGACTACACAATGCTTAATTGCTAAAGAAATTCTAAGCATATAATAGTATGATAATAGCTATCAAAAACTGTATGAACTTATGTATTCTTTCATAGTGTTGATTCTTTCTCCTTTTCCCTTTTAAAATCTACCTCTAGAGTGAAGAATAGAGGAAAGTAATTGTTGGATCCATTCATATTTCAAATGAGACCAAACTCACAGCCTTTTACCCTAATCTACAGCACCCACTGGTATGAACATTTTTTATGAGGAATAGCATTTCTGTTTCAGGTTCTATATTTGAAAGGACACAGAATGTAGAATATCGATTATAGAAGAATACAAAGGGAGTTGAATGTAGTTGATAAATGCCACTGGTGTTCTGCTAATTTGTGTTTGTCAAGCCTGGTGCTGTTGGCTGGGTTCAAAAGGGCAATGAATTTGCAGTGGTCTAGAGAAGATGGGCTGCTAGCAAATCATACTGAAGTCACCACAGGAGAAAGGGAAGGAAGGAAGCAAGGAAGGAAGGCGTGAGCAAGATTTTTTTTTCTTTTCTTTTTCCTTTTTTTTTTTTTCCCCTGTCGCCTCCATCTTTAGTAGTGCCAGACTTTCCCTAGCTGGGGAAAATATTAATTCTCTTTATCTCTTGCACAGACATATGTAGGCTAATTTCCAAATACCTGCCAACAATAAATAATTTAAATCTTTGCTAAGAATTCATGACATTTAAAATATCTTTAGGCAGTTACCTGACAGTTTATGAAGAGGAAGCTGGGTGCAGATGAGAAGCCAAGTGGTAGTAGCTGAGTATTTGAAAAAATTGAAACAAGTTCACAAGGATCCTAGAACTCAAAAACTTTAAAAAAAAATCTAACTCTGAAAAGGAAGTTGAAATACTTTTACTCTCCCTACAGTTCTGTGGCACAAATTACTCTTTACATTGATTCTAGAGAAAATGGTATATTTTGAAGTGCAAGGAAGGGCATGGTTAAGTCCTGAGCTTTGACATTTTAAGAACAAGGTGCAGGTTAGAGTGACACTCTATGAAGTGCAAAAGTCTCCTTTGAGCTTCCTGCAGCGGGTTCTGTGTGAGTGGAATTCTATTTGGTAGCTGATGAACTGCTCTTCAGGAATCTATTCCAATCTACTTGACCCATATCTGATACTTATCAGTAGCACAAGAGTGAGCATTTGGGATATGTCTGAAAAAAGGTTTTATGGCTTAAAATGAGAATTAACCACTTACCTGAGTCTCAGCCATGTTGGTCTCATTTAGTGAGAAAAATTCTGGATGTTTTGCTTGCAAAGTGTGTAGAAGATAACCAAGGGGTTCTGTGAATATATGGGGAATAAAGAAAAAAGAAAAACAAAGGAAGAGAGGAAAGGAAGGGTGAATAAGATGGGACTGGAGCAGTCAATGACTTCTTTGTTTTGGTCTTCACCACAGTTAATTATGATTAGACACAACATAAAGTTAATTTTGTGAAGGGGATAGTTGTACAAGGAAAGAATAGGTATTGTGCTTTCTTGTTAAAGAGCTCACTGGACCTCAGGCTTGGTCTAGAGTACATCAGGAGTTCACTGGAGTAATTTTTGAACTATTAGTGTCTATCTGTAAGATTTCATCAGTTATATCTCAACGGAGAAGAGGAAAATCAGCCCAGCCATTACCTTTTCATGAGAAAGTGTGGAAGGTCCAGTTGATACCAGAGCAGCCAGTCAAATTTCATTTCCTTGTGGATTCTGTGTTAAGACAACCCAGACATTATCTTGACAAAAATTTTAATTGTGGTAGAATAATTGAACTACCAACAGGGTGCAAACAATGTAATTGTCATCTGAGAGGTTTTAAGTACTTTTTAGATAAAGATGCTTCTTTGACAGTTCCCAATGCCATTTCTGATATGCCATGTAGGTAAGTTACTCTATGCAATAACAAAATAGTCACTGCCATAATAAAAGTTTTTGTTTTTTTTTTAAAGCCAACTGTTCATCTGTCTGAGTCCTAAGCCATGGCTTAGTATGGAACTGGGAAGGCTTTTGAAATTGAGGCAGACCAGATGGATCTGATGTATACTGAGTTCTAGTCAGCATTTTATTTAAAATTAGATAATGAAACAACCAACTCAGTTACAAAATTTGTTATGACACTAAATGAAAATCAGGAAGGGAATGAAGCATCGTGAAGGATGGCATCAGAACAGAGACTAAAGTGAAAATAAAGTGCCATTATATTTTTGGAAATCAAATACATACGTACCACAAGGCATGGACTAGTCAGCTGTGTGCCAACTACTTGATGCAGTTGTTAAAAGGCAAATATAATTCCAGAATGTTGTAGGAGGAGTGTCAAATGTAATTACTCTGCTCACCTCAGCGCTGTCGAAACCTCAGCTGGAATCCTGCCTTCAGCTCTGGGCACCACACTTCCAAAAAGACTTACAAACAGCTGAGATTAGAGTAATGAGAACAGCAGGTGTTACAGAATACATCAGATTGGAGATAAATGATAATTATTTCTTCCTCTCACAGAAAAAAAGGAATTGCTTAAGTTGTGGCAAATATTTGCACAGGATTTGAGGTTTCTAATTGGATTTATAATGTCTGTCTGAGAAGAGACAGAGGCAGAGTTGAGGTGGTGAAGACTTACAGGAGCACCCCTAAACTCCTCATGGGATAACTTTGAAGATGCTTCTGGGGAATTTGTGTTTGGTGTTAGTTTGTCTGAACATAGTGGGCTAAAGTTTCTTCAGCCCATAGTCTGCTTCCTAAGCCATCCTGAAGTGTGGCTGGGCCTGGCCTCACCACTTCAGTTCCTGGCTTTAACTGTGAAACATTCAACACATTCCCATTGGGAATGGGATTTTCTTGGTGTTATTCTTGTTATTCTGAGCTTTATTTCCCCAAGAGTACTCTATTTCTTTAATACTCTCCTAATACCATCTAACTCTCTTCACTTTCCATATTTTCCAAGCTTTTTGCTTGCACTGGTTCTGTCAGCCATGCTCCTGGCCTTTCTTTCCTCTTCAAATTCTTGTAGCCCCATGACTTTTTCATGATGTTGGTGCAAAGTATGAGAAAGAATTTTCTCACTAATGGTGACAAAGTAGTTGTTTAGACCTTCTAAGTCAACCACTTACATGCTGAAACAAAAAGCAGTATAGTATGGAGGTCCATTTCACTGTGATTTTGGAGGGACTTTAAATGACACAAAGCCCGAACAATTTACCTAGGGAAGATATAGACTTGGTTTTCTTCCATGGAAAGATGCCAGGCTTTTCTTAGAAAACATTTTCTCACCGAAATTGTTAAGTACAGTGTGAAACAGATGTTCTTTTACTGTTTATATGGAACATATAGGATTCACTATATCTAGAGTTTTCAGGCAGTACCTAAATTCAAATTTATGTATTTAACCTGGAAAAGGACCTTGAAAGTGCTTCTCTTACACACATATTTTAGTCTCACTTACCTATCCCTTTAGGCTAGGTAGGCTGCTACTCTTATCTCTAGAGTTGCCATGGAAACAGTTCTACACTCTCCTTCCCTTTCAGTCTGTCTCTCCCTGACAGAAACTGTCTTTTTTTTTAAAGTGTGGCCATGCTAAAATGGAAGTAATACCTTAATTATTGAACACCAAGAGTTACCTCACCAGCTGATATTGAGCGAATAAATTTGTCTAAATTAGTGAAGCAGTGCCAAATGACAGGGTGAGAAACTGTCCCTGATTTTTCAATCCTTTCACTCCTCATTTTCTCCAAAATTAAATTTAAAACTGCTTTGGGGTCCAAGACAAGTATTTGTATGGTAGAAGTTTTTCAAATGAAGAATAGTCTCTCTTCAACTGTGTACATGTTTTTCATCCTGTTGCAGCTCCTGGGTAATGGCAATTGTTTATGCAAATATAATTGACAGAAAGTCTTAATGATTTTAAATTTTGAGGAGCTTTCAATGCAGTCTTCAAAAGGAAGATGTTCTGTTTCCAAATACTGGCAGATAGGTATGATATCTACGTGGCAATCAGGGAGGAAGGTCACTCAGTGAATTAAAAAAAGTCAGAAATGGAGGTTTATAAAGTGCAGTCACCAAAACAATCATATTAAGCAAAACACATTGAAGTGGATGTGACTTGTCTCATCCTCAAATCTCAGATTTCAATAGAAAATTGAAGCTAAAAGGAAAGAATATAGAAAGCCTGTATTCCTGTGATCCTTTATCTTGGAGGGGAATTTATTACTGTCTGGTAGAAGAGGCTAAGCAATACCCCTACAAAAACGTTAGGATTATACACTTGCAAAGTGAACCCATAACTTTAAGGACAGAAAGGAACTGTGGTAAATGTTACCAACCAGAAAATGACAGGCATTAGTTCAGTCAGTACCTGGTCTCAGGATGATTGACACCTGTGTCTCATGTTTTCTGACCAGAGAGGGGTGGCATGGTAGTCAGTTTTAATTTCAAGTTAATGGCAGCCAGCTACTGTATCAGAATGTTTGTGAAGTAGTACCCCATACAGCCACTATATGGTCTAACTAAAAGTGGAGACACCACAAACAATTTAGACTGAATTTCCTTTTCACAGAATGGAATCGCAGAATCACAGAATAAGCTGAGTTGGAAGGGACCTCCAAGGACTATCAAGTCCAGCTTCTGGCCCTGCACAGGACCATCCCCAAGGATCACACCAGGTACCCAAGAGCGTTGTCCAAATGCTCCTTGAGCTCTGTCAGGCTTGGTGCTGTGACCACTTCCCTGGGGAGCCTGTTCAGTGAGGGAAGAGCCTTTCCCTGATACCCAACCTAAACCTCCCCTTGCACAACTTCAGGCCATTCTCTGGGGTCCTGTCACAGTCACCACAGAGAAGAGATCAGTGCCTGTCCCTCCTCGTCCTCTCACGAGGATTTTGAAGACTGAGATGAGGTCTCCCCTCAGTCTCCTCCTCTCCAGTCCAAACAGACCAAGTGCCCTCAGCTGCTCCTTGTATGGCTTCCCCTCAAGGCCCTTCCCCATCCTCATGGCCATCCTTTGGGTGCTCTTTAATAGTTTAATGGTTTTTATTATATTCTGGCACCCAAAACTGCCCCCAGCACCTGAGGGGTGAGGGTGCCCCAGTGCAGAGTGGGACCCTCCCCTCCCTTGCCCAGCTGGCCATGCTGCCCTGATGCGCCCCAGGACACAGGAGGCCCTTGTGGCTGCCAGGGCACTGCTGACTCATATTCAAACTTCTCTCAACCAGGACCCCATTATTCATTTCAGAAATAATTTTCTAGCACCTTTGAAGATGAGTGGTCAATACAAACCTGGGCTGAGAGTACAAATCACAGTGTAGAGTACATGTAGAAAACATTTGAATTAAGAATAGGGGGCAGAGCTGGAGTCAAGAGGGCTGATGAAGTAGGGATGGATACAGGGCAAATGTAAATTGCCATTTACCATTGGGATAGCATTAAGAACAGAATATCAACTTGCAAAACTTCATCTGGGTGTGGGACTGGAGCTTGAGTTGTTACTGACTTCAGAAAGGGTGTTGGCTCAGTGAGGTATCTTTAGGGTCACGCAGCCTTTCATGTGAGCATTATTTCATGCAAACCAAAGACTGTGGCACTTTTTGAGAGAGACTAAAGTTCAACAGATCATTCATGTCCTCACATATGCCTTGTAAAAGAGGATATAAAATAAATCTCAGCCATCAGGTATTATTTTTATTTCCTTTATTAATCCTTTAATTGCAATGTGACCACTTCATGTGGTTTGCCTGCAAAAGTATCTGAGCTATGCTAAACTCTACTAATTTCAGCTTAAATATCTCCAGCTCTATAGCTGCAGCTGACTTAATTTCTGTAATAATCATTCTGACATACCAAATCCTGTAGTGAGGATGCATTGAAATAGAACTATGGTAAAAGTTATTCCCACACTCCCTACGTGGTTATGAACTAAGCATCTGTTGGATTTCAGCAGATTTAGCATGGTGTTTGTGGTAACACAACTTTTAAGGCAAGATGATACAAGTTTTTAGGCCATGTTGTATATTCCTATAAAAAGGGGAATTAAAAATGATTAGTGCAATTAAAGCTTGTCAAAATAATTACAATAATGACAGCAAATATGAGAATTTATCTGCCTTTGCATAATATAAATGACAAGAATAGGTAAGAAAATCAGCAAATGCAAAAATTATAAAAGTTAATGCTCTAAAAAAACCAGAGGATCTATCATTAAAGAAAGTTTCTTTCATCTTCTTATGACTATGTCTATTCATTTGAACCTGTATTGTATTAAACAAACTCCTTTGTATGGTTCAGTGTGTCTCAATTAGGATTTTACTGCCCTGTCATAAAGCTCATGACAGGCTAAAAGTTTTCTTTTATTTCCCTGTTTGTGAAGCCTGCCAAGTTCTGTATAAGCTGTCACTCACTGTATTGCACTCAATGGATGAATAGAAGTTTGTCCACAATGAAGTTGTCCCATATTTCTCAGGGTTTTTTTAGACCATTTACAGTCTATCCTATCTTCCTAAATCCCTTGCACGGAGCCCTGCCAGGCAGAAATGCACCAAAACATCATACAACAGACCTGAAAAACCAGCAAGAATATCTAGCATTTAAAAGGTATTCGTGGCAGTCTTTTTTACAAGTAATTTATAATAAAAAAGTATGGTATGTTAATGAATAAACTGATTCACCACTTTAAATGTGAAATGTTAGGATTGTTGCTAAGAGTGCTGTGTCTGCAACCCCAAGACAAAAGGAGTCAGTAATAGCTCCTTCTGCCTGTCATCCTGACATCACTGCAGTGGTTACTCCTAGAATATGGACATGAAACCTGTCACAGAGGCATCACCCTCCCCCTGCAGAAGTCTAAATAGGCTGTGCAATGTCAGGGTACAGATAAGGGACACTGGAAATGTCTGCTTGCTTCCATGCACATAGATAAGTACCTTGCAGAAAAGCTCACACCAGGTAATAGGTCTTTCCAGTGTCTTTATTTCCGAGGTAAATAGCATTTAGTAATGAATTCCAGGCTCTGAATACATAATGGAGGTATATTTGGTGCTGAATTGCATGAAGATATTAAGCATGAGTAGCAATTTAGACTATTCCTAGAAAATTTGCATTGATATAAAAATGCAAAAGATCAGAGGGAGTTTTTGATAAAAGGTTCACAAAAGGGGCTCACAGTTCTCTCCAGCTACAAAGGGATGTGAGTGCCTCAGCACCATTGCCTTATATAAAGATGCAAAAAAAAAAAAATAGATTAAAAACAAAATAGTTTTTCAGAACATTCAGTGTTCAAAAAGGGAGAGAATTTTTGAAGTGTCATCTGCATCTGCTCTGTGGCCTCTATTAAGGTGGATGAGAATGGAAGGAATTACATTTTGGTGACTGAAAAGGATGAGCAATCTTTTTCCTAATGCTGCATTACCTTACTGTACCCTGTGTCCTGAAATAAGTCTTGTCTATTGATCACTTTAGGTTTTTGAGTTTTATTTGGGTTTGTTTTGTTGGGTGCACATATACCATGAGATGAAATGAATACCCACGTTGTCTAAGTTAATCCATTTACAGTATTTCTTTTATCAGTTCTCCTTTCCTAGTATTATGCAGAACTGTGGAAAAGGGCTGTTATTGGACTGTGTTTCGACCTGGCTATGTGTGAATAAATTGAAATATGGTTTACGATTGCAAAGTCACAGGAATAAAAACGAATGCTGCAAAGATCATTGCTAAACTTTTCTGAGTCTTTCTTGTCCTCTCTGTCATGTCTGGGGGAGATATTTTGGTGCAATTCACTCTGATTTCAGCTGGAAGGCATTGATTGTATTAGTTTACAATTCTTTAAATCAACTACTTTTAGTTATTCATGATCCTTTTAGGGTAGACCTTGGTTTTGAATCAGTGTCTCAGTGAGATTCAAGCTAAAATTCTAACCCTTCTGAAGTTAAATGGCAGGTTTGGCACTGATGTATTTCCAAGATTTGCATGTGGTGAAAACATTGTTCTTCTCACATTGTACTTAAATGTCACGAGGCACAGGCAGATCTCAGAGCTGAGAGCTCATTTCTCTGGAGTTCAGCAGTGTGATTTTCAAACTGGGGAGAACCATAATGCTCCAGCTGTTAAGGATTACCTGTTCTTCTCCTTTACAGGAAAGACATGAGGATGTGGTGCTGTGCATGTGCTGCTGTACAAATACACACAGAAAGCTTTTCCAACTGTGTAATTTGTTAGCCAGATCTCCAGGAGCTGGAATAATTCTTGGATCTCAGCAGACTGCTGAAGTTCACATGGTGATTAAGGGACATGATAAATAAACCAATGTTTATTTCTGCAATTTGTGCAAGGTTGTAACCCCAGCTTTCAGAGACATGCCACACTGAGCTACAGAAAGCCACAGCACTCTTTGAAGAATGAGTTTCACTTGTCACCGTCACTTCCAGCCTATATTCTCAGTAGAAGTAACCCAGTTAAAAAGAACAGTCAACAGTAACATTTCACATGCACTCTTCCAAAACAAAACTATTCTACTGTTAAATTACATGTCCTGCCTTTGGTTTGAAATTCTTCAATGTCTTCTCTCTCTGGATTCCTTCTGGAGGAATTATTGGACAATTTATCATTATTTCCCTTGTGAAAAGCTAATGCCTGGTCAGGGCCATAAAACATGAGTGTCTTATTTTTAAAGTCACCAGACATTTGCTTAGGAATGAGAGCTGGAAATCAGTTGGAGAGGGATCCCTATTCAGTCTTGAATCCTGCAAGCCTTCAGTGAGCCACACAAAAAAAAAAAAAAAAAGTGGGGATCCACTCATAGACTTGGAGAAAATTTGGGCTAAAGTAACCAGCTGAGCTTTTAAGGTGTCTGGGTTAGATGGAAGCCGTGCCATGAAACCCCTGTGAGTGAGGGAGGGGTCAGCTGGTGTAGGGGAAGGAATTTTAACTCTGAGCTCACACTGGGGATGCTTTTCCATGTAGGCAGTCTGGGTTTTGTGCTCTCAGCTCTCTCAGGAGCTGGAGTTATCATCCATGGGGGGCTTTGGGATTCTGTGGGGGCAGCTTTGTCCTGGTCTCTGTCTACAGAGAAAGTGCTGCACTCCTTGGTAGACCACTAAGGAGGGGGTAGATCTCTCTGGTAATTCCATCTAGGATAGGAAAGGTTTGTGAGCTGAAAATGATCCAAAAAATCCTCCAAGATATCTGTAATTATATGTGGTTGAAGTCTACTAAACTGAAAAACTGTTATGCAGGGTTAAAGGCTGTTCACTGGCTGTAGAAAAGGACTCTTAATAATTTGGGTGGAAATTCTGTCAAGGAATCTGTGTCTTTCATCCAGCAGATAGAGATCTATATAAATGCAATTATTTTTATTTTAATTAATGATTATGATATATGAGAGACCTCTCTTGCTTATTTTCCTTGGGCTTTTATGCTTCTTGAATTACATTTTTAATAGCACTGAAGTACCTAGAGAAGGGCTGCAGTGTGTTTCCATCCCTGTATCTGCTGACAGGTCTGAAAAAAATATTTGAAGCTGTGTTTCTTTAGTGGGCGATATATATTTTGTTTTGCAAGAAAGATGATTTTACTGAAAACTGTTGTGTATATCTATGACTTCATTCTAGTTTTTGAGCATGAAAAATGTGAGTTTTTTTGTATTTCTACAAATATAATAAGATTATAACTTAAAATAGACTAAGTTTTTTTTTTTGTTGTTGTTGTTGTTTTGTTTGTTTTTTTATTAATGGATTTTTTTTGTAATTTTAGTTGGACTTAGAACACTTTTAAAGAAACTTTAAAGGAAAAAAAAAGCACAAGAAAAAGCTTTTCAAAACTGTGAAAACTTAACTACCTGTTTTGGAAACATACAAAATAATGTTTCCACACATCAAAAATCTTAATAAAGTTAAATTTAACCTTTATCATATGCAACTCCTCAGTGAAAAATTGTAGAGAGTGGCAGCACTGACATTTTTTCATATTTACCTCTATGGTAGGTACAGCCTGCTTTGTATTTACAGGCTTTTTGTACAACTGTAATTCTAAAGTAATCATATTCACATAAAGACAACAACAGCACCAGAAAAAATGCTCTGAATCACATAAGGGATGATGAAAGTACTTATCATTAGGTATTACCTTTCATTTGTGCTTCAAGAACACTGAATTCCATTAGTAATAATTCTTTACTAAAAATTAGGATGAAAGTGGTATTTCCGTGGTTTTTGGCTGCAGAAACTGACTTAGTGTTTAAAGTGCAGCTTTTGAGGAGTGCGGTGAATAGGTTTTCAATATAACATATATTTTTAGAGCTCTGAGATAAGAAAAATGATGCATCTTAAATTGATTAGAGAACATCTTTTACAGTTAGAGATGCTGCATGACCACTGTGAGTTATGCATAAATCTTATTTCTTTTTGGCAATGATTTTTATACGTGGTTTGATTTATGTTATGAGGTGAATGCCAAGAGACGAGCAACATAAATCACAAAAATGAAGGAGCCTAATATGCAATAGCTAGTTACAAAATTCATACTTGGTATTAGATGAAATAAATTGTAAATACTCAGGAGATGATAGAGTGCCTTAATCTACGGAATTCCTAATCCAGCTCTGCATGCAGAAACTTGACAAGATGACTGTGCTTGTTCCTTTGGGCAAAGGAACCTTTGGGCAAAGTTTGGTTTCCTTTTGATGTTAATGGCCACTTGGCTTTCCTGATGCCAAGATCTCACCTTGGATCATGATTCTTCACGAAAACATTTTAACAGGAGGAGCAGAAAGATGTTCCAGCCCCTCTAACCAGTGGAAAAGAGGGAGCAGAGCATTAGAAAAGAGATTTTACACAAAGGCGTTCTACGGAGCAGATTTTTATGTTGTGTGGTGCTATCAACCTGTAGCAGTTGGATGTCTGTGGAATCCTTCCAGGGTTTATTACAGGAGGCTTTTTTTGCTGTCAGCCTTGTGAACCTCTTTCCTGCCTGTGGTCACAAGTTATGTTTATTTAGGATCTGTCTGAGGGACAGGGCTTTGAAAGCACAACAGACTGTGTTCACCAGAAGTCCAGCAAGTAGTACAAGCCAGCAAAATTTTGTATGTGAGAGTTTACATGAGCTTTTTAGTGCTTATATAAATAAAGAGGGGACATCTCCATCTATTTTTCTGGTAAGGGTAAGGAAGATTGAAATGGCAGCATTAAAGGAAATCAAATTTGAAAACATAACATACAGGCAAACAAGCGTACAGGCTACAGGATTTATGGAATCGTGCAGCTGCTATGAAAGAGCACTTAATAAACCTTGGGGACAGAAATATCTATGGAGAGGAGAGGCAATCAAAAAAAGTCCTGGGATTTCTAATTTAATTTTGAGACTATTGAGGGGGATGAGCCTAGTGGTAAGCCTGAAAGCTGCAGATAGCTATTTCCCAAGAGGATCTAAGCAGCAGGCCCTTTTGTGAGGTAGTTAATGAGGAGAAGAATGTGAATTGAGGAAGGATGATGGAGAGATTGGCTAGTGCAGCTAAAACCAGCTAAAGAGGATGTGAGGGGTAAAGGCTACCAGTGTTAGGTGGTGGAGTGTCATCAAGGAACAGTCAGTCTTTCTGAGAATATGAGAGGAACAAATGAAGGAATTTCTGCAGTCTGTTGAGTACAGAAGCTCAAGGATGAGCAGTGTGAAGTTCCATTTAACATAGTTTTCAAAAACACTGATGACATCCTTTAGGATAAACTAAATAGCCTCCCTCGTAGCATACTAAGTGAACAGATGAAATTGTGTGGCCATAGCAAGGATGTTTAGTCAGTCTGTTAGTCAACCTGTGCCTGGTTTTCACACATTCAGAAGAGGAGAGGAGGGAAGCCTGTGCACAAGCACAGACATGTTGTTTTGTACTCTAAAACAATGCAAATTGTTGGATTTTGAAAGAAAACTATTTAATGACATTGAGGCAAGCTTGAATTTTGAATAGCAACAGAAGAAGATGGAGATTCTGTGTAGCTGTGCAGTGTCAGCAGTGTTTTTTATAAGGAGATAACTCATACTGAACTTTTTGCTATGTTCATCTCGTCTCTAAATGTACTTGAGGTCTTTTAGCTCGAAGGACACAAGGATTGTCACTTGCTGTATAGTTACCACTGTTTTTTTCTCTGTTACCTGGTCTAAGACAACTGTAAAGATGGTAGTAACACCACCCTTACAGAAGTGTGCAGTAAAGCTTAGCATAAATACAGTTTGAGTGCCTTAGACTTCAACTCCAGGTAGGTTATCCCCAACATTAAAACCATCTCAAATCAACACAGTGAAAATTATATCTTCTGGATTTCTGCCAGCTCTCCTGTCACATCTTGCTCTTTCTACTGCTCCAGCTCCTTTCAGGGCATAACCTGAAGACTAGTAGCAACTTGAAATCCACCAGACACAAGAGAGTATTTGCAAGACAGAGAGATTTTCTTTTAATGATGAGATTTCAAATGATAGGTATGGGAAACATCTTCCCCTCTTCCTTTCTCCTTTCTTTATTTATAACTATTTCATTCTCATTTCACCACTGGATTAGCAGGCTTTGTGTCAGTAGATATATATTTTCAATATATAAAATTGAAAATACTCTGGTCACTGAATGAGTGAAAAAATACCCTGCATGTGGTGTGTGAACATCTCTCCATGTGCCTTCTCTGGCTGACCTTGCTGGTGAGACCCGTTAGCATGGGAGCCATTGGGAAGGGCAGGAGACAAACAGGTTTATGTGCCTAATCTTACTGGCAGGCAATATCCTGGAGAGTTAATAAGATGTGAGATCACAAAACATCTGGAGAAATATCAGCTGACAAAACTTACTAGTTCTGATTCATAAGGAATAAATTGTGTCTGACAAATCTGGAGATGGAGAAAAGCAGTAAAAATGAGACATTGGATTGGCACTTGGAAAAGACTTGGAGAGGAATTGCAACATTGGTGCTATGTATAAAGATTTGAAAGTAAAGCTGTAGAAATGACTTAATAGCTATGCTCAAGATGACAGGCACTTGGTCTGGAGAGGTCTTTATGCACAGTCTTTAATTAACCTTTAATTAAATTAAAACTTTAATTCATCCTTAATACACAGTTGATCTGTGCTCAGTGAGCTCTGATCACTTCACATGAACTATAATATTTCTAAGAGTGCAATATAAGAAAATTAGCAAGTTAAGATAGAATGAAGACAATATGATGTTAATTCTTTAGCTGAATACAGCTCTTCATGGGTAGGGGCTTTTTGTAATTACTTGATCTTTAGAACAGACCACTTTCTCCACCTGTATCAGGATCTTTAAAAGAGATCATTCCTTGTATTCTCAATAATAACAAAATCTTTTCTATGTATCTGTATCTCAGAAGACGTATAACCTCATGTAAACCACAAACTTCTAGCCAGAGGGAAAGTTATGTAGCTAAGGAGAGGATATTATTCTGCTCGTATATAGTGTCAGATAATAAATTGCTGTTCTGCAACTGGAAACAGTTTTATATTGATGATCCATGTGTGTATGTTTGCAACAGGGCTGAAATGAACATTAAGTTATTCATTAATTTGGCTAAGTAGCTGATACTGTACTAGAGGGAATTAACTCTAACCACCAACTTGCTATTTTATCTTCCTGGAAGAGACTGTAGGAGATTTTCTGCAGTGTCCAGGAATCTACAACACATCTCACCATCTATTCTGTCTGTTTATCACAGGCTGTAGTTTATTAAATGCTTTGATACCCCTTGAGATTTCAACTGCTGTGCATGTAAATGGGTTAATGTGATCTGGTTCATTTTGTAGCTGTTTGTGGGGAATTATTATGCTGTGTGCAAAGTGCTGAGCTGCCTGTATGAAGTTCTAACGTAGGAACTACAGAAACGGTCTGTTTAGAACTGTAAGGAAGCAGTAACCTCCTGTAGGGTTTCACAGCCCTGGTCCTAATGTTGAGTCCCTAATTTTATACTAGAAACTTCTTTCTCAAGTGAGCAAGATTTTGAGCAAAATTTGCTGTAAGCCCGAAGTCAGTGCAGGTTGTTTAGAACAGAGCATGAACAGTGGCAAATGTGTATCTTCTTTCTAATTCCCTCTTTGACAGACATTTGGGAGCCTGAGCTGACTCTCATGAGAAACTCTTTCCTCCCAACTGTGGTCCTAAATCAATAAAATACTTGAGCACATGTTAGCCGTAGGTAGGTGCCTCAGCCCTGAAGATTTTAACAAATTCCAAGATTTGTTTTAAACATATGTCTTTTAATTGCAGTTGCTTTCCTCAAGCAACTTTATAAATCCTTGTGTCTGAGCTTCAATTCCTCTTCCACTCCTGGAGGAGACTGGAGTTCATCTTATGCCTGCCAGTGCTATCTAGTGTTTGAGGGATGCCTCCCAATGGAGGCATCTGAAAGCAGAGCACGATGCTATTTTTTTTTTCCTAGCTATGAAGGATGAAGGCTTTTCTATAATGATGAAGTTTCTTCCATAAATTATAGTAAACCAGTAAATCTTATTTTTTTCCTCTTTTCTTTTTTTTTTTTTCTCCCAGAGTAAAAACCATCTGCGTATTGCAAATGGTTAGCATAGTTTTTGACACAGGAGAAAGCTTGTGATGATGCTATGCAGAGATAAGAAGGCTGTGTGGTATAAAAGTTCATCTGTATTTGTCCTTAAGAAAGTCTACGTGCATCAGTGTTGGAGAAAGCAATTTCCTATATGTGCCTCAGATGAGTGGTGTTTGAGGATGAATGGATTTCCCCAAATAATTAACAGCCAGTGTTTGCAAAGTATATCCTTATCTTTTGATTGGCAAGGATGCAAATTCAAAAGTATTGGCAGAGGTTGTTCTGAAATCCTTACAGATATTGTAGATAAACAGCATAAACTGGTGAGTGCAACTATCAGTTAGGGAAGAGTGCAATTTGAGAAGATTTTTTCAGGTGTTATCATCCTTTAGCTCTTCTCTTGGCAAAACTGTTCACAGCAGACAAAACAGAGCTTGCATATTAGAGCTGTTTATTAGGTGTCAGATCTGACCCTGTGCAGGCCAATCCCACGAAGGTTCTTCCCAGTGACCCTGGCTGGACAATGGTTCAGTGCCACGTCACATGTGCACCCAAACACAAGCCTTAATTGTGCTGACTCTGCAGTCTGTGGCACAATACCATTTCAAAAGCCCTCATTCCTCCATTTTTGTTGGATTTATTCCTGGTTAAACTTCTGCTTCTCCTTTTATCTCCTCATTATTTTTTATCTTTTTTTTTCTTATGAGGACAATGGATGTCATTTTGTATTACCATTACATTTTCTCTCAAAAAGGCAGAAATGTCTTTTCTTCTTTATACTGCGGGAAACCAACATAGCTATACAGGCCCAGAGCCAAAATAATCATATGCTGATAAATAGAGAACAAAACTCCAATCTGGATTTTTTCCCCAAGTGGGAAAGGTTCCAGCAAAGAAGGGTAGGCAAAGAACGTGTAAAGAATTACAAACAGGAAGTTCTAGCAAATTGTTCAGTAATGTGCTATAATGTTAAATACATAAGATATTAACATAAATTTTCTTTGGAAGTTACATGCCCATGCCAATGATTTTTAATATGAATGTAGTAAGATATGAATTAATTAGAAATTTAAAACATTTTATAACTTTTAAACAAATACGTAGTGAAATAAGTTTTCTCTGGTTTTGTGTTTAAGAATTATTTTTGTGAAATGAAAAAAAGAAGGTTTCTGCATAAGCAGGGGTAACACAGAAAGAAGCTCCAACAGCTGGAGTCCTTTGACTTTACAGATGAGGGTAAATCAATGTAGTTCAGCATCAATCAAAACCTGTCTCCAAATTCAGGCTTAGGCTCAGTACCCACAGAACATATGCCAATACCCATAGAACATATGTCCCCCTTACACATTCAGCACAGTGCAGTTACTGATGGGAAAACTGCAAACTTTATAGCAACTTGGCTCCTCAATTACTAATATGTTCAATATTGCACAATAACATCCACTTGAAGTCCAGGTACCTCCCCATGAGATGTAGAATCTGCATGCACAGGGAGGCATTTGAGAGATACCAACACAGATACCAGAACAGGGGGAGCTCATTACTGGGTAGTAATTTTTGAGATATATAATGTAGTTTTTCCATAGAGATAAAAATAGGGAAACTGCTGAACCTGCTGGATTGAGTCTCCATTTCTTGATGATCAAGGGCGAAGGAATGACTTTGTGGAAGGTATTTGCTAACTAAGCACATTTTGCTGACTGTATACAGAAGTGAGTGGGTGAAATTCTGGGGATTTTCTTGTTTTGTTCTATTGTGGTGTGGGCTTGGGGTTTTTTTTCCTTTTTTAATGCAGGTGTTAGATGAGATGATCTAATGGTCCCTTCTGGCCCTAAGGCAAAGTGCAGCCTCTACTTGACAATATTCAGAGAGCTTTCTAAACCCTTTTTACCAGGCCTTTGGGGAAGAAGGTTTCTAATAGGGAAGAATTTTATAGAGCAGAAAAGTGTTTCCCAGCAGAAATATTTGCTGTTGGCAATTGATTGTTTTGGGGAGAAGGAAAGGTTTGCCAGGGTTTCCGTTTGAAATGTCTTTTAAATCTCCATTAAAGGTGCCTGTGGTAATGCTCAGGCATGTCTTTGTATATTTTTCCCTAGAAAAAGTAAATAGTTTTTTTTTTTTTTTCAAGACAGAGAAACAAGAGTTTACATATTATATCATGGCAAAGGTAAATTCAGTCTCACGGTTGCGTGTCAGGGGAAAAAAATAGCGAGTATGACTAACATCTGTCTCATGTCACCTTTCTCAGAAACTATGCTTTCCAGCTTTATAAATTCATCCATCTCTTCAGCAAACTGTTAGAGATTTAGAGAAGGAGGGATGAAATTTGTTAGCTCTGGTTCACCTAAGAGCACTGTGGGCTGCCCACTTTTGAAAAAACGATGGCCACTTTTAAAAAGCAGACCTAGAAACATTTATAAAAGTAGCACAAAGTAAGTGATAAAACGAACAACTTACCAGCAACCAAGGTGTCAGATAGGCCATTGTACAGGTTATGCACAGCAGGCAGCCCCTGGGACTAGTTCAGAAGTTTGTGGGAAGGAACACTGACAAAATGCAAGTTTTTTGTACTGTTTATCCATCCGTAATTTAGAAATGATAATAACTGCTGGGAAAACACTCTGCCTGGGACCCGCTCCCTTCGGGGGGACGCTGGGAGCAGAGGACAGCGCCAGGAGCCCATGCTGTGCTGCACAATCTGTCACGGAGCCGCCTGAATAGCGCCCACGTCAACCTTTTGTCCCCACCACAACAGTGACAACTGGCTCTGCAGCTCTTGGGTGCTGCGGGTGGGGTGTCCTGCCAGGGGACAGATGTCATTAAGGAGTGATGTACAGCAGGCACCGTGGCTTGTGGGGCGCACAATGCCCGCAACATCCAAAGGCCATATGTACCGATCTCATTAGTTCCTTGATTGCCTCCTGCACAGGCTGTTGGAAATGTTTAAAAGTGCAAGTTCAAAAGGGAAAGTGATGTATCATGTTTGGATTTTCTCCTTCAGTCATGCAAAGCAAACAGAGAACCTGCTGTGTTTGGAAGCCAGAATTTTTAGAGACTAAGGCATATCTTAATTGTGTCTCTGTTACGTGGCTTTGCTTCACGCTGAATTTCACTGCTGTCTCCCACAGTCAGAGAGTCCAAAGAGGTATTGAAGATATGTAAAGTCATTTGGGCATTTTCAACCAGAAATATTTATCTGCTTGGTTCTGTTTCAGTCCCAGCAGATATTTATCTTCCGTTAGGAATTTAAGGGAGCCATTTGCAGAATTTCTAGGATGTTCATCTTTGGATACAGCTGTGAAGAAAAACACATGACGTGGGTAATGTTTTACTCTGTTGTTTTCAGTTTTATTTCTCAGTTCTCAGTTTTAAATCAGTATTATAGGCAGACTCACGTTCAGCACCTCAGTCTGGTGGGTTTGCTTACAGCCTACTTTGGCAACATTGGGAAACGTTTTGCTGTTGGTGCTCAGCAGCACATTGCACTGTCCTCACTCCCTCTTTTCATCATTGGGAAGTTCCCTTCTAGTCCCCTCTTTATGCTATTTAACTGTGATTTCCCAGCTTCTCAGAAGTGCTTCTTTCTGCCTGAACTGGGCAGCCCTTTTAAAGCAAACTTCATGTGGAGAAAGTTTTCTGGGCAAGATTTTTAATAGAGGCAACAACTTTGTTTTCAGAAGGTTATAGTCAATTGCGATTGACAATTTTGAAACCACTGTAGACCCTTTAACTTTTAAATCTAACACAAAGAGATTTCTTACCTACAATTGCGTATTTTTAAACTGATGCAAAGGCAACTTGGATGCTTTGGCAAACAAAGGCATCTGTAAAGATTTTTCTAATCTTACCTTACCATATAATTTAGAAACTCTCCAGTGAAATGCCAACTCTCTAGCAAAAAGTGTGATTAGATATTATTATAGACAATAATAGTAGGAATTGCATTCTGTAAGGGTTCTTCTGTTTTTCTTTCACTGTCCTGCTCTCTCTGATTTATTTACTGTGGGGTGTAAAAATTACTCTTGATTTCGGATTCCCAACTTATCTGTTAATTTAACTGCTAATACTCAGTTCAACTTTTTTCTGAGCTTTGCTGTCTTCATAGTTCTGAGTTCAGAGTCATCATGGTCCCTATTGCCTCACATCTAAAATCAATCAGCATAGCCTTTAATTACTCTGTTTGTTCTCCATAGACAGACTTTCTAGAAAGGATTCTGGAAAGAATCCTTCACCCGCATTACAGTGCATTGCATTCCCTCTGTCTCCAAATGAGAATGCCGTTGTAGAGTGAATTTGGGATTGGAACAGGAAAATGGTGTGGTATTAGTGAAATATGGCAAATAGTTTTCTGCCTGAGGTATTAATTCATCCTGTAAATGTCATGCATGACTCTAAATTGTGTTTGCAGGCTACACTGGACTGGCTTTGAAAGCCATCACTGTGCTGGGAGCTCCTAAAAGGTTTGTGTCTGATTGACTGAATGCAGTGGGGTGTCCAAATCCTGAGGGCAAGTCCACCCTTGTGTCTCCCCAGTGTTGGTGGCTGAAGTTGGAGTCATAGCCCTTTTGTGCATATTAGATTTCTGGTAGGATATCCCAGGGCAGCACATCAAAACTGGCTTCAGTATTAGTCATTTCCTGGCTGCTCTTTCCCTTTAAAGAAGACACTGTCTATGCCTGTGACATAAGAATAAATACTTTAATGTAAATATTTTCCAAGTGGAATTACTCATTATTAACACAGACAGTTCTGAAGGCAAATAAAAACATTATGTGTCAGCAAAAACATTATTATTAAGGAATTCAGACTTCAAACCGCACCATGATTCATAGAGCACCTGACTTATTTTTTTTTCTTTTTGCTTCTTCTTTTTTCCTCTTCACTAAATATGAAAATATCTTATGGGATATCAGGGTGTTCAGAAGGCTTATATTGGTGTCTGATAAACTGGAAGAAGGAAGGAAAACACCATGGGTAACACGAGCCTGATGAAATTTTGTGGAGAAATGAAGCAGTGGTGGTGATGGAGACATGAAATAGTTAAATTATCTTCAAGTAAATTCTGAATTTCCCTCTAGTTCCCCCTCAGTTTTTCACACTGCACTGAGAAACATTATTGCAGGGACAATTAGAGTTTTGGTGCAGGTCTGAACTTCACTGCCAGAGGGTTAGAGCAGGACTCCTGTTTAGTTGCTGTTGCTCTAAAATGACTGCAAAGAGTACTTCTGATTTTTATTTTTTTTTCTTTCTTTAAGGATACTTTACATGGAATCACATCAATTTTTACACTGTTTGAAATAATCTCTTGGAAGAAGAGAGGTTGAAAGATATATAATTAATTGCAAATAATTGAGTTTATAATATTTTAAATAACTAAATGTTGGTGACTTTATCTAGTTTTTTTCCTTTCATTTTTCATCAAATAAATCTGCTGTGCTCTGTACCTTCGTTCCTAAGGTCTCTTAAATCACATCTGAACCTCTTTTATGAGGCCTAAGGGAAAGTCGAAGGTTATGTTCTTTACCTTCTTTTGTAAATATGTTACAGTCCATTTAATCTAGAATCTGGCTCTTTTCACAGTTGGTTGTTGAGTCAGTTGTAAAGGCTCTGCTGTGATTTAAATCACTTAATAACCTGTCTTTATTTTATTTTTTTTTAAATATGAAGAACACTAGCATTAAGGTAGTTGAAGATTTAAAAGAGTACAGCCTGGAATTCTAAAAGTGTGTTATATTTCCTTTGTAGATCTGGTATGTGCAAAATGAAAAAAAAAGTAGTCTTCATCCTAACCTACATTTTAAGAAAAATTACTGCATATTCGATCTTAAGTAATACTCAGAGCAAATAATTCGTTCACTGCTTAGTTTATACAAAAAATATACCAAGTTATACCAGATTCTTTTCCAACTGAAATGAAGCAAGAGGACAGGAATGCATATTAAGATGAATGACACTTATTTCAGAGGAATAGATGACTGATGTACTTTTCATTGTCCAAAACTCAAGTTCTAATCTCTGGGATGTGGTTTTATTCTCTATGCTCCCTCAGACTAATCAGTAAATCAGCTATCAGAACTTATGTTGAGACACATAAATTTATCATCCTTATTTTGGTGCAAACTTCATTATTTGAGGAAGTAATGAGTTTTCTTATTTTCTGCTTTTTACTAAAAATAATAATTTCCACAGATTTCACAAGCTCTGTCAATATGAATACAATCATTTTGTTTACAGAACTGTGTTACAACATTGAAAATAATTGAAATTATTGAAAACCATTGAAATCAAGTGGGTAATGAGGACAATGGAAGGAAACAATACTAGTCCACTTAATGGGAATATCCTTGGTGACACCCCTGCACGTGCTTGGGGCTGCTTTCCTTCCATCACACGTGCACTGCAACTCTTGCTCTTCTCTCATGTGGCCACAATTTAAAGCCTTTGTCTCTTAGGCCAAGTTCACAGATTTAGGGAAACAACTACATTTCCCAGGCACAAATATAAAAATGTGGTGCTTTTGCTGTTTGTAAAACAAAACAAAAGAAAAGGAACACTGAAAAGCACCATGGTCTTTTGTGTGAGGAATTTACCAGTGTTTGTGGGAATGATCTCAACTTTGCATACTGGCTTTATCTATGAAGCTCAAATCAGGATCCTGTTTTATCTGCAGCTGAAGCTGACGGCTGGGAAAGGAGGATAAAAACCTTTGGGGTTTTGGCCCATCATTAACTGCTTTACAGTGAAAACTTTTAAGCGTCTGAGCTAAAAAATTAATGTGCATCCTCCAGCAGTACATGTTTGTTCTTGATTCTGTGATCTCTCGTTTTCTTGCCAGAGGGGTAGGTGGATTTGCTGTGCTGTGGAAATATGACTAAAACTTGGCCTGAAACTTAAAAAATTGTACACTCTTTGCTTATAACTATTAAACCACAGGTTAGCAGATCTATTTTTAAATTAGCAGCAGCTCTGAACCCTGAGACTCTTCTTTCTGCACTAGACATGAATACAGGTGCTGGAGCAGAAGGAGCAGAACTCTTCTTCATGCAACTCTGAGCAGCCCATTGTTCCTCTCATTTGTCTATCAAAGCTCTAGTTTCCACTCAGGCCTCTGGTTTTTGCTACATCACTCTTCCAGTGATCCAAGATCCTTTTGTATAAAAAATTGCTTTTTCTCCTCTCTCCTCTCCCAGGTCAAGTTTACTAGTCTATGACTCGGCAAGCTTTTCTGTATTTTTTCTATGAAATGACACAAGTACCACAAATGTGCACTGTTTTGTTCTTGTACAGATAGAATAAATATGAATGATGACAGAGAACCCTTCCCACAACACAGAATGGAAACAGCTCAGATAACCTGGAAATCCTCAATGTGCTGCAAAGCTGTGGCCTCAGTTGTACAGTGATTTGTAGTGCTGGGGTCTCTCCGATCATTGATCAAATGAATGCATCCTCCTTCTATTATATTTTCCATACACTATGTGCCTCTTCTATGTAAAAACATTGCTGAATCTCTGAAAATTCCCACTCTGTACCTGAAGATTACTTTGATGCTGTAGACAAAAAGTATTGCTATCTTCTTGGATGAATGTGGCTCCTTATTCCCCTACAGCATGCCCAGTCAACTTCCATCAGGAGATGGAAGTTCCCAATTTTTAATTGGGAAGAAGGAGGTGGCAAATATTTCCTTTTAATTGCAACATGACAGTAGAGTAAAAATAGCATCTCAAATAAATTTTTTCTGCTAGGGCTGTTAAAGCTTATCATCCTCATTTTCAGCTGCCTTCCAAGTCATGAAAAGCAGAACCTGTACAATTTTTCTTTGGAAGGAAAGTAACAACCAGAACATGGTGATAACTCAGGAAAGCTCATGGATAGCTCAGGAAAGAAGCCATGTGAGGCCATTGAGGCCCTGTGCAGCCCCGTGCCCAATTACTGTGGGGGCTGAGTCCAAAGAATAGTGGCAGAAGAAGAGAACAATGAAATGCTCCCCACGTGCTCCCGTGGTATAGACAAGTCAATCCATCATGAGTGCACAGCCTAGCATCTGGGAGATCCAGATGATACACACTGGAGCTTTCCTGGATCAGCAGTAGTGTCTCTATTGTTGCCTTTTAAAAGCACTTTTCTAGCAAGGCCTAGGGCATGATTGAAATGCTTGTTATTGCAATTGCTCTGCCTCAATCAATCTTCATGTGTGATATGAGGCTGACCTGGGCTTGGGCTCTTTATCTGCCCCTTGTGCTTGCAGGTTTTAAGAATGCTCTTATCGACCTAAGAGCTAAAAATTTATTTTATGTCAACTGTATGCATGTACCTCACAGTGAAGAGAACACATTTTAATTGTGATTCTAATTGCTCAGAGCAAAAATATTTGTTTTAACTGACTGGTTCCCAGACAAACCTTCATCTTGCTGTGTTTATGGCTGTGTCTTTCTAATGTACATTCCTGTGGATTATTTTGCAAGCCATCCCATGGGTGTGTTGAGCATCCAAGCATCCTTGCAAACAGTTACTGCAGATTTATAGCTATAATTCAGGTGAATCATCATTCCCCTTGTTAAAGTTTTACAGCAAAATATTTGGCTAAATGCAAATGGGAGAGGTCTATTTAGGGATCAGATTAAAAGCAACCTAAGTTTGTCATGCAAGGAAAATTGCTTTAGACATGCAGTTTATTTAGATTCAATAATTCCACAGCTGGGAAGTACGTTTAAAAGTTAATTGCTGGTCTACTGTCAAATTCTTAGGGTCTGATTCACTGTCAGTCTGTTATCAACACAAGACCCTCATGCAGGGTTTCTGGGGTGGAAAGCTGATGTAAGCAATCATTTACAAGAGCACTCTGCTGCAAGTGCAGAAGGGTTAACATGACCTCAACACACATGGTGCTGACCTGGGTAGCTGGAGGATGCATTGACTCAGAGCATCACTGCTGGGGCTCTGCAAACTCTGGCTATAAACAAACACCACATTTGTTCCTGCAGACGTCCAGCTGTCCTTTCTCAGTCCTACACCATGAATATGCTTAAAAGTGCTTTGTCATCAGGAGATGCTTTAAGTAATCCATTATATTATTTTGAACTTAGATAAAACCCATCTGTGGGCTGTGTGGTCAAGGAGGCACAGGCCAAAAGCTGTGCTGGCACAAATCAGATTTGATCTGGTGAATGCTTATTGTTATCCTGGAAATAGAAACAGAAGAGCAAATTCAGCTGCCCACACTATAGCACCTAAGAGCCTCAGAAAATGGAGGAAAAATGTGAAGAAGGAAAAAATACCTTAAACCTGAATTTCAGGTCAGATAAATTGAAATGCCAAACTTACTGCTTCTTCCCAGACTGGTTGTTTTATTCTCATCCTTTTTCAGCAGGGATTTTGCTTTTTTCTTCCTGTTATTTGCTGGTTAATTGACTAAAATGCTCTTGTTCTCATTGGAGTGTTTATATATGCTCATGTTCACTAATATGAGTAATTGTAAATAGCACTATCCTAGAGAGGTCTGTTTGTTCAGAATTCAACCACAATTATTTAGTGGGGAGAAGTGGCCATATCATTCTCTGCTGCGCCCAGAGAGATTCAGTGACTTTTGGAGAAAAAGTGAAACAGTTGGAAGATCTTACAGAGCTCTGTGACCCGCTTTCGTTTTGTGATCTAAGAAAATTTGGATCTGTTTACTAGTCATGCTGCAACTCTTTGTCCCACTCTCTTTCCCATGTCCCTACAAACAAAGAAAATTCTGCTAAAAATCATCTAAGCTCAGGAAAATTTAGTGCAGCAGTGCATCTAGAATAGATTTTTTAAAGAATGATGTTTCTCAAGTAATAAAACAATGTTCAGCTTCTGTAAGTGCTTTTAGCAGAGGATTTCTTAGTTAAGTTCCTTGCCTCTTTCTACCACGGTCATTTGAGGAGAAAGTTATCCCATTCTGCAGAGCAAGGAACTAAAAGAAGATACAATGACAGTAATTCTGTGCTGACTGGCAGATGTCCATTCTCTCATTTCACCTCATGACTGTGATTCCTGGCCCAGCTCTGCCTTTATAAACTGGGTTTTCCTTCTGCATCATGCTAGAACCCAAACCAACTACTGCATGGTGACTGCTGAGGGCACAAACCCTCTGCACGGAGATCCAGTCACTGGCACTTGTGCAACACCTGGTACAGCCATTCAGAGCTTGTCAGCCCAGCCTAGGCCACCTGTTACTCCACTATTTTAGTTCATGTTTTAACACAGACCAACTAGCTTTCAAAAGGAGGTTTTTTGCCTTGATCTAGGCCCTTCTTTAGCCTAAGGGAATAATTTTATAACAGCCCTGAAGCAGATGCAAAATAATCAGCTCTCAATATTAATGCAGCCCAGCCTTCTTGGTTATATTCCCTTGACAAAACCCTTGGCCCATGGGCAGGTGTACCTGGTGAGGGCTCTGAGCAGGCTCTTCCCTTTCCCACCTGCAGTGGAGGGGGTGGACAGCAGAGACATCCAGTTCACCCCAGCTGACTGTGGGGGCCTCTGTGGTAGGACCCCCGCTGTTGGGGTGGGTGTTTGCTGCTGGCTCTGTGCTAGTATGGGAAATACTGATAGTATGCTGATGCTGATGCTTTCCTTAGCACCCTTTGCCTTTAGCTGCTCTTTGGAAGACACAGAGGAAGATGTGGCTTCCTCTGGGGACTTTCTGTGTAAGGCTTTCAGAGTATTTTTGTTGCCAAACATCCTTAAGTGATGGAGGCCCAAGTTAGAATAGAGTAGGCAGAAGGAGTTCTAGAGAGCCCTGAATCAGTGCTTCAGGTTCAAGAGGGACAGCAGTCCAGTGTGTGGCTTCATGTAGAGTCCTGACTTCAGCACGTGCTGCTGGTTTGTTTGTTTTGTTTTTCTTTTTTCTCTTCAGTCTCTCCCCATGCACCACATAGGGCACTGAGGCCAGCCATCATCTCAGAGCTCTCACACCAGACATAAAGCAACCACCACTGAATTTATACAGGGCTCATTAGTGTGGTGGCTACTTGGATGCACTGTTTTCTACACCTGCAGATAGTAAGTGGTGAGTACTGCCACAAAGAAAACCAGCTGTTAACAAAGAAGGTTATGTAACTTGCCCAAGGACACACTTTGAAGTGGCTGGTTCCACCTAGGTGGATTTTTGTGGTGCACCACTGAAAGCAGTTCAGTTTAGCATGAACAGAATCACCTATACAAACTTTTAGCAGTAAGCTAAAACCAAGTTTTCTACACTAAGGAGAATAGACCATGACTGCTTTGTTTCAAGGAATTCATTCAGATTGAAATGGGAAGAGGTAGAAACAACACTAATTCCCAACTGTCACTGTATTTCTCATTTGCTGTACTGAGAATCTACAATTGTGTACAGTGAAGGCAATTTTAGACTCTTTTCTGCTTGAGAATACACTAAGTTATGTTTTACCTGTCTGTCTCTGGAGAAGAAAAGCTTTAATTAAGTCTTACTTTAATTACGTCCCACCTATACAGTACCTAAAAGCATTTTGAGATGTCATTTACTATATTCCTGCCTTCTGGGAAGGTTTAGATACTGAATCCTCTAATACTGTATAAAGTTCCCATTGCTGTTACTAAATGAGGATTCGAAACAAGTTTATTAATATAGGTATTGTTATAATAATTGCTAAGTAGTGGTGAAAACCTGAGTGATTAAAGTACAATCTGGAACTTTCTTCCACCAGAGAAAAATAATAGAATTCTGTGTTCATATAGAAATTTTCCAGTGCTGGTGGTCCAGCACTGATGATCTGCTGGTATGGCTGGTGTCCTGGATCAGAATCTTATTTCACAAAAATTAGTGTTTTACCAGTGTCACTGGTAACACTGTACATTACCATTCTGTGCTGTTCCAAGACATAGTTTAATTAAAAGCCACCTGCTCTGTTCAGATTGTCTTACCTTAATTAAGCTAATGAGAATGTCATAACTTCTGATATTTATAGAAAATAATGAAATTAACTTTCAGGTATTGTTTTGTTACAAGCTGGGAGTGCTTATGAGGAAAAGATTATTAGAAATGTGCATAAGCAAAATTTTCAGTTTTGTAGAGGCTCTTGATATCCTCTACCAAGTATCCATCGGTTTTCCTCAACCTGTTAACTTAATAGAAACTTAAGCTGATAAAAGTAATAAGAATGGACAGTCATGGACTTCTCTGTGTCTTTCCCAACTTTTGTAAATAACTTAATCCTCAGTGAAAAGTCCTAGAATAGTAGTAGGTGTTTTAAATATTTTAAATAATTTCAACAGGGTGCTCTACATTTTCCACAAGATGAGAGTGACATATTGATGCCTTTTAAAAATATATCAATTTCCTATAGTTCTTCTATATTTTCAAGCTTGCAGCAACTGAAAATGGCATTTGTCTTTATGCATCAAAGTAAATATTGTTCACTTGAGGATGACACATCTCCAGGGCAGCAGGCTGTAATGCACATTCACTGAAGGTGAATGTGCATCCACGCAGGATGCATAATTTGGATTGTTTTTGCTCCACCCCTGTTTACTTTTGCCCTCCAGTCAGTTTTGTTGTCCAGACCTGTTTGTAGTCGATTGCCTTATCCCACAGCCTTTGGTGTCTTCTGCCCTGAAAACTTGAACTCTGAGGCCATGCCCAGGCCAAGGAATGGTCTGGTGATTTTTGTATCAGCCAGGTTTGGTCTTGTTCTCCTCTTCATGAACAGATCACTGCCTTCTCTGAATTCAGTGATTAGCAAAGCATCAATTCTGAATCCAAACTAATGTTTAAAATATCTTTTCCCTTTCCAAGTGAAATGCGGCAACAGGAAAATCATGGTATTTTGAGAGGAAAATTTGAGAGGTTGTGGTAAGAAGCCCAGGGACATGAATACCAAAATAAGCTTCAAAATTTGTCTTCATGCTGATTAATATGACTTTATAGCCTGTCAGTTTTGCTGATAGTATGGATTTAACCTTGGACACAAACTAATTGTTATTTTTTGAAGAATTTTTTCCATATTTAGCACTGAGGCCTACTTAGAAGAATGTAGTAGTGCTGGAAATACCTTATCAGAGGAGTGTGTGTAGCAGATAACAGACCAACAATGCATGCAGCTTATCTTTAGGGAACTGATCCATCAAAGGGTGTCTGTCCTCTCAGCTCCTGGTATTCCCTAACATGCCCTGTGTTCCAGTTCCAATCTCAGAGATGTTGTTCCTTCAAAGGAGTCACAGACAGATGACATTTGAACTCCCAGCAGACCGATGGCATGGAAGCATTTCTCAGATTTCTCTTGCTGCAAGGGAGGGGGTTGGTTTCTAACATCTCCCAAGCCCTTGCAGTTGCTCTCAAGAAGATGAGGTCTTAATGTGCAGGAAAGTGAATGTCTTCCTCACCTATTCTATTACTGCACAGCATCAAAGCCTTGTAATCAGATCATCACCACCCAAAAAGAATAAGAGATATTTTGTATAAATTCTTTCGCTTACCAGGCCTCAACTTTGCTATTCAGAAGACACATTCATAACTGATCATGGTATTGTTAAACCCTGTTTCCACTGGGGATATGTCAGCAGGGATAAGCAGTGCAGTGCAGCAGGAGTGGTGCAGTGAAGTATTATCTTGCCAGGGACCTGTCAGCTATGCTGTGAGTTGCAGAGATTTTGTACAGTCTTCATGAAGATATACCCTATATGTCTGTAGGGCTGAATTGGATGTAATTTTCTGAAGGAAGAGAGCAAGGGATGCAGAATCAGATTTCAAAAGAAAGTTGGAGAAAGAAATGTATTTTAATAAATATACATCCCTTCCCATACACCACAGCATGGAGGGAGTGGTGCATGTCCTGTGACAGCTCTTGGGTGATACTTAGGAAAGTATTACAGGTCAGTGGAGCTTAACTCTGCTGTTATCCTACACTTGTCTGTGCAGATTTGGAAATCTTGAAATGTATAGAAGGCAGATGGAGCGGCAGAAAATGATGTAAAATGTACAGAGGAAATCCCATTTTGTGAGAGCAAAGGCTGCAATTTATTTTCTGCTTTCCTTCTGCCTGCCTATTTCTGTTAGGACCAGGGTGAGCCTGATCATCCAATTACTGGCCTTCAGAGTGTTTCACATAGGCAGCCTCTGGATTAAAGAAAAATAATTGAGAGACCAGTGTTCACACCTAGTTTTCAAAAGGTAACAATAAACTTAATTTTAATACTTCCACTTCTGTGTTTCTGGCATACAGGCTAGGTGACATTATTCCTTGAGTCCTCTTCAGAAACATCATTTTTGTCATTTCTCATATGTTTCACTAGGACTCTGCTGGGATGATGTTTTAATAAATCCTACATGCTTGTGTTCTCATTGCCCTCACCTCCTTCATTTTCAACC
Source organism: Taeniopygia guttata (assembly GCF_048771995.1). Lineage (NCBI taxonomy): Eukaryota > Metazoa > Chordata > Aves > Passeriformes > Estrildidae > Taeniopygia > Taeniopygia guttata. The sequence continues at coordinate 32,629,074 of NC_133032.1, read as the reverse complement.
AGGTATCAGTTACACTAATAGCATTATATATCTCCTGAAGGTTGTTCTGTTGGACTGGAAGCTGGCTCACTGATGCATAGAATTTGCATAAGAGCATTCCAGCTTTTCATTCACTGTGGGGTGTCTCCTTTGCCACAGTTCATTTTTGCTTGTGTGTGTGACTGTAATGTGGTTTTTTTTCCCCCTCTAGTCCAGCTGAATGCCAAGAGCATTTAGGGAAGGAAGGCAGCAAAGAATTGCCATTAGGCATGGTGGAAGTATTCTTTACTGCTTGATACTTCTGCATTTGAAGGATTGATTATCTTTCCTTTGATAGCCCCCATATTTCTCTCTCTCTTCTATTCTTAATCGTTTCTGAAATTTAAAGAAATGTTTTTCCTTTTCCCTGTGCTTAGGGCGATTAACTGTCTTAATAGTAAACGTGTCTTATGCTTAAGTTTTGTCAAGCCAAGGGTTTCCTTGCAGAACTGCTACCAGAAAATTAGTTTAGTGTACAGCTTTTCTGAGGCTTATTGTTACTGTGATTTGAATCTCAGATAAAGCTTGAAAATAAATCTGTCCTTCTCTTTAGAAAATCACACCAGTACTGTTTCTTTGGAAACATTTGCCAGTGTCTCACATTTAAATAATGGCCAATTGTCTTCAGTGTCCTGTAAGAGTCAAGGACACATCAGGGCTTCATGGCTGTCACCACGAAGTCCCTGACAACGCAGGGGATTCCCAGAGTGACAGCATGAATAGTGTGCTGACCTTTCTTTTCCCAAGTTTGCTGCTTGCCCCTCAGCAGAGGCAGGAGGACAGGAGCTGGCTGTTGTCATTTGCCTTCCTGCCTAGAACTCCTCTTCACCCATCACACTGTTCTTACTGATACTCCCCTGGATGTTTACACCCTAGTCCTTCTATCAGGAAGAGTCTGTGTATTTTTAAACAAACACGTGAAGTTATGTAGGCAAGGCTGTGAAGTTTTCAATGATGCATGAGTAAGGATTCATAGATGATGTATCTTTTTCGCTTGCAATGATAAAGGATTTTATTTTCATTTAAAGCTGAGGTTACGTATAGTTCTACAACTCTTCTGTCCATGCCACCTTTTGAACTCGGGTGGAATTTTGTCATTTGTTTTGGTAGGCTACAGATGAGACAAATATATGCAGCTCTCTAATCTTCTTTTTCTGCTAGGATGAGGGTGAAAGAATTCTGGATGTAAGCCCCACCGCTGTTTCCTTTGGCTTTCAGAGATCTAAGGTGCTTCTTTGTGCTTTCCAGCTGTTAACCTGAGTTAGCTCTGATCAAGGTTGTGGCCACAAGTGTCTCTACGTGGGACAATTATAAATTGAGGAAGCCATGGAGGAGCTGGGGTGCTGTCACAGGCTAGTCATAGGCATTGTGCCTTCAAAAGGAGGAAAGCAAGAATATTTCTGTATGTCATGGATATATTTGAGGATGAAATACATTAAGTGAGCATGGTTCACTGGGTTACTGTAATAATGCAAAGAGTCTGGAGAGCTGTTTGGCCCTCTCTCAGTGAAGTATCATAAGGTGGTTGAAATATAACAAATTATTTGGCTTCTCATGTTTTATCATCTGCTTTGGCAATTTCTACATGTTTTCAGGACTTTTTAAAGTATTTTGTCCTGTAAATTCCCTTAAGAACTCAGTACACTGAGGTACTTAGTACATTCAGTACACTTAGGAATATGAACCAGTTAACTATGGAAACTTCCAGAGTTGGATGGAGTCAAATTATTAAAATATGCAGCTCACTATGGTATAATGGTCTCTCTCTGTGGCATTAATCCTTCTCCTTTCCATACAATGCACTTGACATGCTGCTTTTCTTTGTAGGTGGCAAGTATTGTCATAACTTCACTTCAAGAACTATTCACCTTTTAAATGCAGAAAACAGTTCTCATTGTACTTCAGCTAGAGAATAATCCCTTTCCTTTTGCTCCTTCATCCTCCATGGCACGCTGGTGATAAGTGAACTCCCAAGCAGTTACAATTTCACAGGAGCTTTCATGGATTGCAGAGCTCTGGGTTTTTCAGATACCACGCGTTCAATCAGCACACTTGGAATGTCTCTCTGTTTTTAAATCTGACCTGTTAATGTCACTACATTCATCCTAAATGCTGCATTTTACAGTGGGATTTCTTGTGGTTCTCCCCTTAATGTCTTCTCATTTTTTTTTCTGAGCAGCTGTTGGTAGCTCTCCCTACTGCTGTCGACTCTTAAACCTCTGCATTACAAACTGCAGGCCAGGGTGAACATACTACATTAAATCAAGGTCTGCAAAGCTGGCTTGCAATACGCATTAGGAGCCCAAAAATAAAGAGAAATGGAAAACTGAGCCATTCCTAATGTAATGTCCTAAACTTAGTTTATACTTTGATCCATGAATAACTAGCACATTAGAAGCTTTAAAAATAATATTATACACAAAAATCCAGCTGGTGACATTCTTGTTGTGCTGCAAGTATAGAAACAATAATACCAGTGTTAGGGCCACAGTGCTGCTACATCAGATAGACAAACAGCACAAGAAAGGCCCCTCTGGAAAGAAAGGGATGTTTGAAAACTAATTCTGAGTGCTGTAAACCTGAGACCTCTCCCTAAATGAATTAGCTGATAATCCATTTTAGTCCCAGTATAAGCAAAAAGATAGCAGAGAATTATTAATTACATCACCACACCTATGTAATGGAGTTCACTGTAGTTATGTAGGAGATGAGGGTATTCAAGCAGTTTCTTTTGATGAAGTAATCGGGCTGCTTCTGGGGTCTGTTTCAGCTGCTAGGGGCGTGCTTCAAATGTAAATGACTGCCAAATGGATTCCTTCTAAATTCCAGCCAATTAAAATACATTTAAAGTGCAGCTGGTGGAGAGCAAAAGGCTGATAATTGCATAAGAAATGTTTGAGCATGAAACAAATCCCTGAAGTTTAGTGAACAGCAATTATTAAATACTGCATTTCTGGAGAAGTAGAGCAAGCAAACAAAAGAGCCTTCCGAAACTGCAGTCAGAGGCAAAGATGACACTTTTACCACCAACTTAAAAGAGACAAAGCCGGGAGTGTGTTTGTTAGGGTGTCAGTTTTCCACCCTTGGCTCTTTAAACCATGCAAGTTTGGCAGCTTGCCCTATGTGGTGCTGCATACAAATATTGACAGAACAGTGTGGTATTTGTTAAACCCCTTCTTGGGAAGCAAGTGATTGAAACTCTGAAGGAAGATCTGAGAACCACAGACATTATATTTTTTCTCAGTAGCACTATAATATTTACAGAATGAAACAGAAAATAGTGAATGGGCTGTAATGAATGACCTTCCTTTTCTGCTTTGCCTTGTAAGTAAGGACAGATTTTTTTGTTTAATGCTTTAAATGTTATTGTAAAAGAGGTTTACAGCTAGTAGCACTGAAAGATGCCATTAACACTTTTGATTTAACCTCATGTTTTGGGAAAAAGCTTGGCTGATAGAACAGACCATGTTAATAGGTGAAAGACTGCCCAGGAAGTTGCTGTGTGCAAGCACTGTGGATAATGTGTCCTATAGATGTAGAAACCTTACAGACATTTTAATTCACATCTGTATTTCAATGTTGGTGCTTTCCAGACATTTTATACTCATGTCTGTATCTGCCTAGAAATGAGATTTCCAATTATTCTGCCTCTACTCTTCCTTAGTAACATTTTATCTTAACCTATTCAGTTGTACTGATTTCAGAAATGGAAAGAAACATTTTATAGGCAGTCCAGAGAGTTTTTTTTCTATGCAACCTTTTATTGTCTTTAACCTTTTGGTATAAAACAAGTTACTGAAATCAGGTGAATCAAAAGTGTTCACTATGTTATCTCAGGTTTTTCTTAATTGAATTAGGAAATAACGAATTAAATATGAAAAAAATGTTTTCCAAAACTAACAAATACTTGTTTCTACCTGTGTTATATCTCACCACACCACACAAAATTCACATGAAATAATTTGAAATTCCTGATTGCTTTCTCTTCTAACATATTCTACTCAATAAGTCAATTTTCAGTTCACTCTTGTTAACTGTGAGTAAAGACTGCTGCAAAGTTTCTAGTGACAGATCACATTGCAGCACTAGGGGTTCAATTAAATGTGCCTTGTTAATTGTTAATGTGAAAGTAGCACAGAGCACGTGCCAAAGACAGTCTCATAAGAAATAAGCTTATTGCTAAAAGAAATGTCAATTCAATTATAAAATCAAGTTTTAAAGACATTTATCGTGAAACATAAAGACAAGTACATATACACTGGAAATAACTGTAATGCAGTTAATCCCAAAATATTCAAGTGAATAAACATGAAAAATCTGTGTTTTTTTAAAATACCTTTATTGATTGACAATCATTACAGCGGGCAACCCCTTGAATACAATGAAACTACCTTGTTTGGTTAAGTCCAGCTGATTCCCAGTCATTGTTGCAAAATTAGGGTCAATGTCAATACCAATAGGTATGATGGAAGTAAACAAGTCTGTGTGTTTATGAAATACACAGTATATATAAAATAAGTTTTAGCAGCACCTGGCCTATAGCAGCATTAAAGGTTTGGTTCAAGCCCCACAGCAGTAAGGGTACAGCAAGGTGCAAACAACAGCTAACTGATTGTAAGGCACATTTTTTTATTAGTTTTGAGATCTATAGACAAACAGTGCAACATAAGTCATTTATTATTACAAAAACAAATAACCCCTTTCTAGAGTTGCAAAATGAGGAAGCTGGTGACTAAATGTAGACTCACTGAAAAGTCAGCTCATGGTTTTCTTTTTCTAATGGAATCTCAGGGCTAACAAAACTTGTTTTAAACGAAACCTCTGTCTTAAACAGGCTTGACTCAGTATAAATCAAAAGATGAATCCAGGTCCTCCTGCATAATAACATTTTTCATGTCATTTGCTCTTCATTTATGCATATGTGCAATGATGGATGTATCCCCTATGCCCAGTGGTTCATGTTATATATCAGTTACCTTAAAGAGAGAGAGAGGTGCTTAGAAAGTTGTCAAACAAACAGGTGCAGAGGATGCATTGGCCCTTTGTCTTTCCTTCTTGATCTCATTGTGGGCTGGGGTTTGGATGTTTGCAAATTAGAGCCTCCTTTGCTGCACAATTAATCAGGGATCAAGTGTCTCTTCTGGGAGCTCACTGGCCTGCAGGAACTGCTGCTATGGCTCTGGAGCTTGGAGGAGCTTAGGTGGAGAGAAACCTTCCAACCTAGGTGTGTGAGAAGCCTTCCAAACTGCCTCGCACTTCGGCACAGGTGTGGATGAAACACTTTGGGAACACTTAAAATGTTTTTAGGTGTCCCCAAGGCTAAATATCCTTTGTAAAGCTGGCTTTCTGGATTATTTCCTTGGATATTAGCCCTTAAATTCTGCCAAAACACAGGCAGATTTCTATTGGGCTTTTCTTCAGAATGACTTGCTGAAAAGTTGTACAACTTCGGTGTGTCTCCACGGGGAGAATTACATAAGTCCGACTGAAGGGTCGACATAATTTATAATGGCAAGCTGATGAGAACTTGCCTGGAGTTTTCCCCTGGGTGGTTTTACTCAGTGATTCTGCTACAGTAAAAGCCACTACTACTTCATGCCTTTGGCAGGTCAAACTCTGAAATTTTTGGGTATCTGAATATATACCCTCCTTTATTAAAAGCCTCACATGGAGCTTGCACTGGTTATACTGCCCACAGGACTGGGGAATGGCTGTTCTGCTGGTTTCCTGAACAGTGAAGTGCACTTTGGTTTCTACATTAAAACAGCTATTAATTTTTGGTAGGATTTACTATTCTTTCACCTAAGGAAGGTGCTCTAGAGAATTCTAGAGGACAGAGCCTGGCCCTAGATTTAAGGAAAGCGGTACAGCAGTGGAGGGATATCAGGCAAATTAGTGGATAAAGATGAAAGTTTGACCCAACCTGAAGCCTAGGTAGTAGCAAAATTCCTTCTACTTGGGCAGAAAGGGGATTTTTTTTCTAAGTGCATGTTATTTTCCAGTAGTTATTAGGATGGAGGTTTCTGCTTTTTACATTGTGCTGCATCTTAATCCTTGATAATGCCTCCTGTATGGTAAGGTACAAAGGACGATATTGGCCTAAGGGAGGGGCTCCCCTGTGTAAGCCCTGGTAACTGAGCTTTGGCACTGGTGTCTGTGACAGGAGCTGCAGGACCTATGTGTCTCTACCACTGCTCTGTCCTCCACCATTGTCACTAGAGCTGGTCCTCTCATTATCATCATCATCCTCCTCATTATCTCTCTTGGTCTGTCCTCACATGTGAGACAGTAGTATAATGGGATTTGAATGCCAGCATTTTGCCTCTCAGTGGACAATGGTCTAATGGTCTTTATAGGGATTTGCCAAACACCAGAACAGCTTGGAACAAAATACCTTTATATAAGCCAAAAAGATAGTGGTTGTCTTCCAGATTAAAAGTGAAAATCACTGAGGTTGATTACAAATAGAGTTTATAATTTACACCAAAGTGGTGTGTGACAGTTTGCTCATTATCTTGTGACCTGTGAACTGAAAGCAAGTGCAACTACTGCACTGTCTTTATAGAGAGATTGCTGGAAACAGCTAGAACAGCTCTCATGTTTCTTTACCTCCATCAAACAGTAAACTTTGCTCCTCAGTGGGGTAACCAATTCTTGCCTTACTCTTCCCTTACTGGCAATTTACGTGAAAAGTACAACTGGAAGAACATTTTATGTCCCTTGCTGGTGGTATCATAGAGCCACACTGTGGATTGCTCCTGCCCTTTGGGCATGTTTGCTATTACAAACTAAAACCTGCTGAGAAGCAGTTCTGGGATTTTGGGGTTTGCAGGATTTAAAAAAAAATAAAATTTCTCTGAGTTTTTTATTAGTCACTTTTGTTAGATTTTTGTAGATTTGGTTAATATTTTCCATGTAGGAAAGTTGAGGGACAAGTTGTTGTGAGGCTAGATAATTATTACTAAATATAGAAGATGTGTGATAAATGAATAGAGGAAGAGAAGAAATTCTAAAGTAATATAAATAGTTACACCCTTTCACATGGCCAGTGGAAAACCTAAATGAAAGAGTAATGTATACCAAATGTGTGTATGCTGAGTGTAATTTTGCTAGGAATGATTTCCAGTAGGAAACAGAAGGTAAGCAGGACAAATCTGAGTGTACTGCCCTTGCTGGCAGGGCTCTGTGAGCACCTGTAAGTATTTGTGGAGCCAGTTTTTGGTAAACTTCCTTATTGTTTGTGCTACAGTATTGTGGCATAAGGACAACTGAAACAATCAACAGTCATTGACTAGTCAAAGAAAAATGGTCAATAGTCTCAGTGATGAAGCACAAACCTACAGCTATCCTTGAATTCCCCAAGATATGGGACTGGCTGTGCTGATGCAGGGTGTCCTTCAATTCTGGGAGTCTGTAAGAGCTGAGGCAGCTCTCTCTGCAGAATCTCACCACCATGGTGAATCTCTCTACAATCTTTAAAGAGATAATTTCAAGCCTCACACTGTCTGTCTAGAGCCTGTAGATAAACTGACATTTACCTTCTTAGAGCTGCTGACACAGTTTGTTGGTGGCACAACAGGCAGCTCTCCCACCTCAGCAATAAAATCATCATGTACATGGTGAAGTTTTAGTTTTCCAAAATTGGGCAGTTCAGAGCAGTAGTCTAAAACCTTAATTTTGTTATGGTAACTAGAGTTGATAAATGAGGACATCACACTTAAATGAGATTTTTAAGGCTTGATGATCAGTGCTGGTAGCTGTGGTTCACAAAATGGATCCTGAGCCTTATTGAAATTATTGTTCCAGACATATACCCTGCCTGCAGGACCAAAGTTATTTTCCTGTCCAAATTCAAGGAGTTGTCCCCTTGCTGTCTTTTGTGGTAAGAACCACAACTCAGGAATTCAGATTAATTTTTATATGATTTCTTCTGTGGTAGCCCATGTGAATGTCATCTTTGTTACATCAACCCAGGAGAACTTAGCCTGGAAAGGTACCCAAACTCATGTCTGTGAGCTCTATTCTTGTAGGGTCAAACTGTGTCTCTAGACACCAATTTTTATAAATGTGACTTCTCCTCCTAGGAAGGAATTGCCTTTATTTCTTTTCATTTGTTGGAAGAAAAGTAATTTACTTCTGTTTTCCAGCCTCTCACCCACACTGGCACAGTTTTGTGACTGGTCCTAAAGGAAAAGCCAATTCTTTATTCTTTCCAAATCACCCTGCTGGAGCAAATAAGAGTAGCTGTGTAGTTCCTACTCTTTCCACCCCTCAGAGCCCATAGGGGATGTATGCAGAGACACAATCCAAATAGTGCCTCTACTTGTAGTGCTCCTCTTTTTTCAGTATAGAAAGGCTGTGTACAGCTCAAAAATGAAACTGACCCACTGCAAAAAATTATATGTGGGAAAAATGCATTCTTAGAACCATGTTCACATCCAGAGCAACAGTTTTACCTTTGGCAACACTCTCTTACATCATGAGGTATAAGGAACAACTATTGCTTGTTCATGCAGGTAAATTTTTAAAATATACTTTATACCTCCCTGATTCTCCTGTGGAGAAAGACAGGGATGATTTTTTTTTTTCTTTCTTACCATTTTAGTTTCCAACAATTTACTTTTAATGTTACAACATATATTTAGCCTGAATTATTTAACATAAATGCATGAATTGCTATGTAGTCTGGTAGCATAGGGATACATGTTACAAGGAATATTTGAATATAAAATTTCATTTACAAAATCCTACAGAGAATAATGCAATCCTGCTTTCTTTTGCAACCTAAATCCAGCTGAGCTGATTGAGTGCTCAGCTGGGAGGTTTGAGGGATCACCTGGTCTGTGCAGGTAAAAGGGGATATCCGTGCACGGGTGGGATGTGCATTTACAGCTCTTGCGTGAAATGAGGTCTGGTAAAGGGCTTTGTGACTGCCTGGCCTGAGGTGCATGACACAAATGTGACGTACCACTATTGACAGTAAAAACAGAAAGGATACTTCATGGGCTGCCTCTCAACAACAGAGCTTTATGAGGGCAGAAAGCAAGGCCCTGTACTGCTGCTGGTCCCCTCGGGAGGCTGTGGTGGAGTGCCAAAATGGAATAATTTTGAAACTGAATATCTTTAAATGGATTCTTTGTTCATTTAAAGGAGATAGACTTAGGAAGACAGAGGCTTCTCTGGGGAATGTCATGGCTTTGTTGTGCAGCACAAAGACTGTTTGAATCAAGATCTGGATACTTCTAGCAAGGTCTTTTCTAGCAACATGAGCCATGCACTACAATTTCTTCAGAACCCAATTTCTTACTCTGAAGTTTGTATGGGCTTTTTGAGATTGCCTTCTGTCTCATCTTCTGAGCTAACTTCTTCTCGATGGAGGATCTGTAATGAGGTGCTTTTTCATTGATCACTGAGAGTTCCACACAGGTTGTGCTGTGATCAAAGACATTTTCTCTTTTCTCTAATGGTAAAGCTGTTGATTTACTGCAAGGCAGCAGGCTGATCTCTATGCCAACACACTTAATTGGAGGGACTTTTTGCCTCTACAAGGCTATTTTCTTCATACACAAGAAAAAAAAAAAAAAAAAAGAGGACGTGGAAAGCAGACAGCAGAGCAAACATGAGTAAATACTTATATTTTTTATCATTTGAATAGATCCTGATAAGGGATTTGTTGAACCTACTAGCTGAGCCTCAGTGCAGCTGTGACAATTGGTGTCATCCAAGAATGTGCTTGAGTGACATACTGAGATGTCTTTAGAGAGTAACTTGTTCTTTAATGTGATGCAAGACATTGGAATTTAGGTACAGCCTCATTTGGGCTTTGTTAATACTGAGAGGATGCAGCTTCATGCTGCAGGTGCTGGACACACAAGAACTCCCATGGTGGTACTGCAGGTGCTTGGTTAAAGCACCCCAGGGGTGTTTCATTCATCCCTGCCTGGCTGCTGCTCCTGCTGCTTCCAGCACTAATATTTTGACAGTCAGAATCAACAAACCTGGAAAGAAGCTCAGGTTTATTTCAGACCAAAGATTTGTTTGATGGGTCAGAGAGCTTCAGTACTGTGGCCCAAAACTCTGCCAGTTATGGAGTGATGAAGGGAAGAACAAGTAGAATTCTTTAGAGATTTAGTATAAAATTCCCAAACCTTGGATCTTTTCTTTTTCTCCTCTACACTATGCATTTTTCTTACCTCCCTTGGGAAAAACTTATAAGCTGTTTTCCTCTGCATAACCCCTGTGATTACTGCTTAGATTTTTTGTACAACATATTTGACCATTGAAGAGGATTGCTTGAACCAACATGATCCTGGAATAACTATCCTGAGAACAGTCTACTGAGACCTCACAGTTTTATTTTATGCACTGGAGGCAAAGGCTTCAAGCCCCTGGCAAATAGTGTTACAGATCTCAGTGAGATCATTTTGCCACTTTGCTCAAGAGAAAACAATAAAATAATTATTCAGGAGGAATATTTGGGAGCTTGAAGCACTTTTTCTCTACACCAGAGCCATGACCTGGCAAACAATAAACAATGGGAAAGTTTGTCTTAGTACACAATTTAGCAGGATAAAAAAAGCTGGAATTCTTTTAACAAAGTGTGTTCTCTTCTCCTCAGAAATTTTGAAAACTGATGTCACTTGTAATTCTTCAGGAAAGAAAAAAATCCCTGCAGTTTGCAGTACATCAATGCAGGCATTTTTCTCCTGTCTAATCTATAAAAAGACATTGTATACAAATGTTATTTTCTCTGCCAGAAATGCATTCCTGGAACATAATAAAGGCTTTTCTGTTGTTGTTCAGCAATTTGGATAATAGTTTCTCCATGAAGTCTCATAACATTTATTTACTCCCATAAATTATTAGACCAAGTGGTTTCAGCAAAGCTAGAATCCCTCTGCAATAAGCTTTCCTACTGAAATAATTCTGTAAACATTATGCCTAAAATAATTTCAAATGAAAAATTTATAAGAATAACATAATACAGATGTGAAATAAATCTGTAGACCTCTGTGCATAAAGTACAGAAAGTTTTACTGAAGATTCATCAACTATATGGATTAAATGAAGCAAAACTTTTTCTAGAATTATTTTCTAGAATCATTGATAGCCTTGAAGAGTTACAGATATTTCTTCTTTGGAACAACTGGGTTGCAGTTATTGTGGCAACAGCACTTTTTTCTTTCCTGCAGCCCCTTGGTCAGCCCTATTAGTTACAGTTTAATGGAAGGGAATTTGAGGGGAGTATTCCTCTCACATGGTTTGGCAGGTGTGGGAGGGAGAAGGAGAGGTGTGTCTCTGCTCTTCGTGTAAAATAAATTGTGCTGCATCATGTCTGAGGGCTGAAAGGTCTGACTGCAGAAAGGCTGGGCTGGAATCAGCACTCACACAGCCAAACTTTGGGAAAAGTACTTGTGGCTCAGCTTGTGTGTATCTGCTTCAAGGACACCTCACCTTTGCCAGTCCTCATTTGTACATAACCCATAGGAGGATGGTGGTGTAATCAGTAGTGCTACATCCTCTGTCACTGGAGCTGAAATTCTCCTGCCTTTTTTATTTTCTTTGCTTCTTTGGCATCTTGCCTTCACCCACTGATTCTGCTTTACATTGCTCTTCTTGCATGCAGGAAGTAATAACCACTGAAGGTGACCAGAACAATGCAAATAAATGCATTTGAATTAAAGATGATGCCTACTTGTTTTGGATTTTGGGAATCTGTTTTATCCCACTATTTCCTAGAGGTTCTCATTTCATCTGAAAAATGAATCACATGGATTTAACAATCTTCATTTTCTTCACTGGGGTACTAGGTATCACCCCCCTTCAATGAATTAAAGTTTGAAGTTTAAATTGGATTCAGGAGGCATGAAAAGAGGATGCCTTTAAGAACTAATATATTAGATAGTCCTTGGAACTCTGATATGAGACAAGGGAAAAAATAAGAGGTGAAAATACCCACAATTTGTGCTGTCTGTGGAGGCAGCATTATGAAGTTCAGTGTGGGGGTCCATGAATGGCCTGGGAGAACCCTCTCTGCCACAGCTGCTCCAGATCTGGAACTCAGGTAACAGAGCAAACCAGACTTAGCTTGACTCTGGTTTTCCAATCATCTAATGTATCCTATGGCTGGAAATATTATGAGTGTCATCATGTATCTCTCATAGTGACACATTTTTTTTTAGCTGGAAGCATAAATGATTTCAAAGATATTGGAAGGTGAATATTGTGAATATGTTTTTTTCAAATTTATATATTTTTTTAACAAAGCTTTTGATAGACTCCCATTTAAGGCATATTTGTTTTTTGGTTTTGTGTTAGTTCAGTAATACTATCCCCTCCAAAAATACACCTTATTCTTTAAATCAGACCTCAATTTTCAATAACTTCATGGAGGTGTTTCATTTTTATGAGTGGCTTTTAGGCCTCACTGAGTCCTACAAGGCTGAGGTCCCTTTGCACTCCTTTGCATCTTCCTGCTGCCATCAGTGGCTGCTGGCTCTTGGAACAGAATTACTCCACGGAGTGCTGAAAGTAGGTTAGGCTGAAGCTCTCTCAAGCCTCCCTGGAGGGAGTTTCAGATGTGCAAATCCCAATGAACTCTCATCTCAGCAAAATGTCACTGAGACATCACACAGACAGGGCTGACTCCCTCTGCTTCCTCCTGGAAACTTTTGGAAATTGGAAAAGGATCTGCAGTGTGAAGAGAGGTCAGAGTGCACATGCAAAGTGCCCCTGTATGTGCAGCTCGCCCAGTGCTGCTCCTAAAGCTTCCGCTGGGACAACGGGTTCTTTTAGCTGGGCAATTAGAATATGAAACAAAAAAAAGGAGGTCATCTAAATAGGGCTCCTTTGTAATTTCTTACATAACACTGTGCATGGCAAGAATGACTTATTGACCCTACTTAGAGCACAGAGGGATGATAGACACTACATAATCCTTCCTAGGCAGGGATTGCTTTCAAATTGGTGGTGCTGCTTTTATTGAAAAAATGATCTTTATATGTATTTAGGATGAAGAAAGCTAAGGTTTTAAGAAAAGAAACATGATTACTGAGAAGATTGCTTTCACTTTTGTGAGATTTCTATCAAATCAGTCTAATAGTAATGAAAATCACTGGAAAATTTTGCAGTTAAAAGTGGGCTTTGGTCTTGTCCTTGGTATGCAGGAAAGCCTGTCACTTAGTCCTGTGTCCTTAGAAAGACTGAGGTATTCTAAATCCCACCTAAACACCTTCTGGATGCTAACTGCAGTATATTGCTTGAATAGATTTCAAGTTTTCTTCACACTGGTAAAGAATTAAAACTTTATTTTTCAGTTGTAGGTTTCATTTAAAGTTATTTCTAAATAGAAAAATTGCACAATTCTCAGGTTTGGGCTTGTTTAACACACCTGAAGACAAGCTACAGAAGAAAAGCAACGAAATGATACATTTCCACAGCTAATTAAAAAAACCCAAAAAACTACTTTTTTTTTTTTTTTTTTAACTAAAGGAAGTATTTTATTAGAGAGAGTAGTGAAAACTTTTGATCACTGAACATTTTTAGAGTTTTTGGCTCATATCTAGGTAGGATCTTCCTCCAACCAACTACATAAGGATTCAACTTTTGCAAATGTGCAGTGTAGTGTTGATACCCTTTTATCTCTTTTCAACCTTCCCCTCAGTCTGTATGCACACATACAGGCAGGTCTGTTTCTGTGGAATCTAGAGAAATACTGAGGAAATACACTTTGTACACATGAATTGTGTAGTGTCTCATTCTGCATGGACAAAATGATATAAGATCTTTTTGGTCAGTCATACAGACCTATGGGTTTTAATTTCCTGAATTTTTAATTGGCTAGGATTGCAAAAACAGTGTCTGGCTTGCCCAAATACCCTCAATTCTCCCAGAGCTTAGAAAAATATTGTCCTCTTGGCAGTCGCTTTGTGATCTCCTATTTAACAAGTAAATGTCAGTGCCAGTGGAGGCTACAGACCTGAAAATCAGCGTTCAAAAGGACAACCCATGATGGTGCAGTGTCTGGGTTTCCTTTTAGCAGTTACAAAGGGCACATTAACACCTGATAATAAAAAAATCATTCTGTTTCACAGTTCTGTGTGTAATTGTAGTGGGGATTCAACATACTTTTATTTATTTTTTAAAAATAATGCATGGGTTAGTGAAATGGCATCTTCTCCCTACCCTCCTGCAATACAAATCCCAGAAAAATCTTTAAAATAATTACTTATAGTTCAGCCCCACCAGCTTTGATACATTTCTACCAATCTGTAAAAACAGAGCACAAAACCATAATTAATAGACTGAATTCTGACTGAATTTACTGAGCTAAGCAGCAGTTAGGGCTGGTCTGGCTGTTCTGGCTGAGGGCTTTGGAGTATTGAGACTTTTGGAAAGGGCCTATCTTTCCCTGCAAGGTGCCTGGACCAAAGAGTAAGGTATTTTGGTAATCAGTGCATCATTGTTTTCTGTGCACTATTAGTACAATGTATCAAATAACATATTTTTATATCCAGTACCCTTAAAAATAGTTTTGCTGCAGTTGGAAAAATTATTTTGCAGTTTAATTTCCATAGTCAGAGGCTTTTTATTAGCAGTGCTTCCTATGACATTAGTTTATTCTGCATGTAGTTCAGTTATATTATGGACTATCACAGCAGTTAAGTATCTAGGTGTAAGGGTTTTTGTAATCAGTCCCTGACAACATCTGTCAAAACAATATGGGAAAATCCTGGCTCATGTTGTCATTATAGAATGGGACAGTTTGTTTATTCAATAGAAGAAATAAAGCATATTGAGGTAAGGCTAGAAGAATCACTCTGACTCAGTTACTGAGACTTCCAGCTTCCAGGTACAGGATATTTTGGTTCCAGCATTTCACATTAATAATAAACAATCTTTATGGGAACCATTGAATGATGAAAATGAGATCACAAATTGAGAGGCAGGCTATATATTTTTTGATCTGTTGTGTGCTATAGTTTACATTAGGGTCAATCTCAAGATCAGAAAGAGGCAGGTTCTGTACCACAGCATTTCAAATAAATGTTTGCCAGCTATATGAGATACTGTCAATAATTCATCACTGTAATTCTTCCAAGATGGTCTGTTGATGCAAACTGTCAGAGCACATGGTAATAGTATGAGCATTTATGTGATTTACAGTTCTACAAAATGGCAAATAACTAGAAATTTCTTCCACTGAAAGTATGCATAGGCTCTTTGGAAGTCAGAAATAGTATGTGTGACAGCTGCAGCATGTATAAATCATGGTCAACTCTTTAAAAATGTTCTCTGGATATAAGTACATGCTCTTATACTGGCATCTTCATAGTCCATTTCCAATATCTGAGCGACAGATTTTACTTTATGTAATTGTGCAGTTTCCTATGTTCTTATTAACTCTTTCATCTCCTGATGAGTTCAGTGGTTACAACAGTATATCTTGGTCAGTAGAACTGGTAGAGCTCAAAATACAAACATTTCCCTACCATGCAGCATCTCCAGGGCCCATGGGCTTTTTCAGTAATTTGGGTCTTTGTCAATATACTACAAATAGTATTGCACAAAGTGGTTTATAAAATTTTTATGTGTGCTGTTGTTCAGAAAGAAACCAAGAAATGGTGACTCATGTGGTAATTTATTTTTGTGACTTGAAAAAATGCAGGTGAGAGGCATTCTTTGATGGCAGCTGCGTTAAGTGCTGGCAGCAGTGGGAAGAGCTTCCTCACGTTTCAGCTCAGTTCCCATCTATTCACCAGCATTGGTTCCAGAGCTGTTCAGGTCTGTATATGCAACAAAGCACTGCCCTAGCAAAAAAATGAAGTTGTTCCCACTTGTTCAAACCTTTCACTTTCATAGATTGATCTTTTATCAGTGCATGCTAATTTTTAACTGGCTCAGGATTTATCATGCCCTGCACACAACCAGTTCATGAATGTGTGATTTGGAACACTGGATTAGAAAATGTGTTTGCAGTGAAAGGAGTGAGGACCACTGAGTTCTTTGGGTTCTTTTTTTTCCTTTTTGTTTCTGGCATAGTGTGTAGGTAGAGTTGAGCCAAATTCCTCTTTTTAGCACCACTATGGGAGCTGAGGGCTGTGGAGGCAGAGCACTATCCTTTGAGCTGGAAACTTGTGTGTCATAAGGATACTTAGCAGCTTTGAGCACTTTACAAAAGCAGAATTTCCGTGTGAAGGAAGCTCCATTCTTCCCAGGAGTATGTCCACTGGATGCTGTCATTCATACTTGAACAGGAGTGAAGGAAGAGAAATGGAAGTAAGGGGCAATCTCTGGCATTCAGTTAAGGTAGGAGAAGTGGTGATATACTGGATTCCCCCTTGTTTTCCCCTTTTAACCATATAGTCCCACGAAGGCACTTTTATAGTTATTAGGTTGGAAAGATAAATGTTGGAGAGATTTGTGGAAGAGCACAGGTGTTTGAGACTTTGAAGTCAATCTGTGCAAAAGAGTAGCCTACTATAAGACTCTTCAGGGGGTACCAGCAGGGTGGCAAAGTCAATACTCAACTCAGTATAGAAGATAAATTAGGTTTTTGTATGAAGTTAGTTTAATAGTTTTATATCTTTCATTAGGGTGAAGAATAAAACCAACATGCAAAAGACTGAGGGCACTTTGTGCAAGCACAGCACACCTCACTGCACTGATTGATGTGCAATGGAAGATCCTATAGCGGCCTTGTTCCTGGAAACACACATGGATGTGACTTCATTTTATGCAGGATAACTGTGGCTGCGTGTGCCAGTCCATTTCTCTCCTACCATTCTCATGGATTTCTCTTGCCTCCTTTTTGAGGTTTCTCAGAAGTGCATGTGGATCACTGTGGACAGATGGAGTTCATGTGTGTGAGCAGCAGGGATGATTTTCCTCCTGGGAGCTGAGCTGAGTCACCCTGAGCTGTGGTAGGGAACAGGGGAGGAGGAGGGAGAGCATTCCTGGGGTAGGGAAAGGGACTGTGGCTGCTGACAACTCCCTGTGCAGCTTTGGGCTTGGTGGAAAGAGGAGTTGTGACATGAGTGACTGTGGATTTGTGAAATCACTGCCATGCCTCGCTGCTTCTGTGGTTTTGTCCTGGAACAAACCTGCATTTATATGGCCTCTGCAGAGTGCCATGACTGAAATGTCTGTCTGCCTTTCCCTGGAGGCTGGCAACTGTCCTTCTGGAGCCTGAGATGGCACTGCATGGCAGGGTTGAGCCACAGGCAGCGTGAGGTTTGCCCTTTGGCTTTGGGTCTTGCTCAGGAATATTCTTTGTGGAGGCATTTCTCCTTTGGTGGTGCTCGGTGTGATGCAGCTCATGGTACATCTGCCCAAATCCCATGGAAAGTAATGGATTCCCATGGACATTAACATTCATTCTGCCAGCTTTTAATTGTGGGACTAAACACATGGACAAGAGGCAGTTTTGTGCCACTGTCTGTGGCACAGAGGCTCATGAGGCAAGAGCTGTGTCCCCATGGGGGTCCTTGCCTGGCCCCAACATCTTGCAGCCTTTCCTGAAACTCTTGGTTGCAGCTCAAGGTTTTTTGGAAGGAAGGACATTTTGCCTAAGCAAATGTGTCAATACATGCCTGTTGGAAAGCTCTCCTAAATAAATCATTATTCTGTTGCTCAGTACAATTTATTGTAGTCTGTCAATATCTTGCTTTTAAATATGTTTTAGATAGCAAAAAGATATAGGTTTTCTTTTGGGATTGTTGAAGGGAAAAACAATGAAGCTGAAGGGAAAAATCTTGTAGGCTGCTTTGGGAAGGGTGGTAAAAACCCCCTGAGAACTACACTTTAATGTTTCTTAAAAATCTGGTGTTTTCAGTGAAGCTGCCTTTAGGAAATGCTGTGATTTCATTTCAGTGATGTGCTAAGAAGGAAAACAGAATTTCTGAGCTGTTGTCTCAAGCTTTATATAGGTTGAAGGTTTATGTTCTGCTTGTGTTTTGATAAATTTTCCTTGCAGGCATAAGGTGTAGAAACTTTTAATTAAAGCTTAAGTTCTAGAGCAAGGAGTAAGTGTTGTGGTAAGGTGCAGGCACTTGGTCATTGTGCAATTCCCAGAAAAGATTTCTGTGAAGCTGAGGTGGCTGGTTAGAGGGCTTGAGCACTGACAAATTCAGATGGAAGATATTCCAGGTGAACACCCTCTTTGGGAACTGTCTCTGCTGTTGCCTTTCTTCCAACACTTGTGCTGTTTTTCCTCAAAAATACTTCCATAGTAAGACAACTTGAGGACAACAGCTTTCTGTATGTATGTGTAAAAAACTAATATTTCCTAGTTAGAAGATATGGCATTAATCACTCTGAGGTGAGTTCTTGGCATTTTCTGGAGAAGCCAATTGCCAATTTAGGGAGAGTGCCAAAGCAGTTTAGAGAGAGCTATGCCTGAAGAGCTAAAATCAACGTTCTTCCTTCTCTTTCTGGAGAAGCGATGATTATTGAGTTATTGAGATTTTAATAACTACAGAGAGCCTGAGTATGTAGACCAATTCACAAGATGTATATAAAATGTATGTAACCTTCAAGGGATTTGGTGGACACTGTCACTTGCTGGGTTTGTCCTTCTAGGGGATAAAATCAAATGGCTGAGCATGTATTTAAAAAATTGTTACGGCTGCAGGGAAAATATTGGAGCCGTGAAGACATTTTCATTAGCTTGGAGATTAGAGAGACCTTTTTGGCAGGAAGAAAATGTAGTTTGCTTGTAGCACCTGCATATACTTGCATGTCTATGATCTTTCAGTTTTTACAGCCTGTGGTGCCTATTATCTCCTTGATATACTTGCAAAATTCATATGATGTTCTTCTAGAAGTTCTGCTGGGTGGAGAGGAAATGGTTTGCCTAGTACAAACAGTTCCTTGAGAATGCTACATTCCTACATTTATCTGTCATGTAGAAAAAATGCAACTCAATAACCTATTTTTAGCACAGTTTCTGACAGTAGTAATTAAATATATTTTTAAAAATCATACCATGTAATAGTAAAGCAACTTCTGTCATTTTATTTACCATTTCTGGTACATAGCCCCCGTTGAGTTACACTGGCATTTACGGTTTTTCTTGCCAACTATCTGGTCATTGAATATTTCTGAGGAGAGAAGGGGAAGAGGAACAAGAAGATAGAAAGCTTATTTACATTATTTTCAGTATATTTTAGTAACATTCAGTTTAGTCTTGGTTGTAAGTTTCTCTTTTGTAATTCATCTGGGCAATCTAATTCTGTCTTAATCCGTTTCAAGCATGATGGTCAGGATGTTGAGTTTGGTGCAAATTTTCAGGTATGTTGGGCAGCAGCTGGAAACCTGTCCTAGGGTGACATTATGGTGCTTGTATCCCCAATTGTGTGTTCTGTTTATGCTTGATATTATGTTCTGTGCTTTCAGGATTGACTCTGAAAGTGAAGGTTTGTTTTGTTTTGTTATCAGCCAGCTCACCTCCCACCATGGTCTGTTGTCTAGGAGAGGCTAGTGCTGGCTTGTTTGCTTGCTCTTTCTCCTGCTTTTGCCTTTGCTTTTGCTTATTAGTTAGTTTAGCCAGACAGTCCAATTTTTTTCCCTGGACTGTTTTTTTTTTTGTTTTGTTGGTTTTTTTTTTTTGTTTTTTTTTTGTTTTTTTTTGTTTTTTTTTGTTTTTTTTCCTTCCCTTTCCTGAATACCATTCCAACCTGCTCTGGACTGGGACCTGGGAAACACTGAGGAGCACCGAGAGCCATCCCCAGTGCCCAGAGCAATCCCCAGCGACCACTCCCAGGAGAGACTTTCCGGATTTGTCATCTCTTCAGATTGATGGAAGAGTTTTTTTCATCTGGTGTTGTTCGTCTTTTGGTGCTGGGGAGTGTTATGCTTGTTATATAAACAGATTTTTCCCACTCCTCTCCAAGGAAATTCTTCCCAATCCAGGTTGGGCCATGGGGATTTGCTTTCTGGGGGCTCCTTCTGGAGGTTTTCTCCCAAATTTGCCCTAAACCAGGACAAAACCACATTTAGTGAACAGTCCTATTGGATTCAGCAAAGATGCTGAGAGTTATTCCAGGAGGTTCCTAGTGCTGCAGGTAGAGCAAAAGAAAAAGATGAACTGAAAACTTCAGTGTCATCTTATCATTTGCCCAGAATTGTTAAATATTCAGTCCAAACCTCTAATACCCAAGTAAAAGTTAAAAAATTTCAAGCATTCATGACCTTTTTCAGGGGTAGTGGTAACCCTGGAGGTCCTGCATGATGAATAAGCTATAACTGAGTATTAATCTGTGAATATTTTGTAATAAAGTTTTTCACTGATGTAATTTTATGTAAAAGCTTCTGAAAGCATAAGCCCTAAAAATAGAAATCTGACTTTAGGGTTTTGTCTACAAAATTAGCAATAAATCACTACAAAATAGCTATTCTACACCACTTCTCAGTGCAGCTATTTCTAATGCTACATGGTAAGCTTGCACAGAATGACAGCTGTCCTGTCCTGTCTTATTTTGAAGGAAAGCTTACATGGAGACCAGTCCAAAGCCTGTCTAGCTCAATATAATTACTCTAATTTCTCTAATTTGCAACTGTACTTCACATAAGGTGAAATGCTGACCCTGCAATGGGAACAAGAAAAGTCTTTTAGAGTAAGCATTTTTTTTTTTATAATACAGTGGAATACCCAAGCTTTCTACAGAATAAGAATGACTATTATGTTGATATTGGTTTGGGTAATTCCAGTTAGATTATATCACAAAAGCACACATCAGCATTACAGTTCTGGCTGAAATCCTGATATTTTAAAATCCTTTGAGTGGCAGAAAGTCCTAGGTATTAATTTGGCCTTATTACAGAAACAAAAAGAGATCCTAATATGACCTAAGGCTACATAACAATAATTTCCATCTATTAAGAGACATATGCCAAAGCCAGAGTACAGCAGAAATTTTTCTTGTCCAAACTTTTGGGATATTTCTGAAATGAAATGGAGACAATGTGCACAATGGGCCTTATTTAAAATTCTTTGAAATTGTCTATTTACCTGTGGCATTACATAAACAATACTACTAACACCCACTCATACAGTGTAAGACACACTTCTGCATGCTGAGAACTGCTGTCATCTGTAATTCTGGAGGGATAAGGAAACAGCAACATAGCAGGGCAGATGCCAGAGGAGCTCTTCCAGGTGTCTGCCACGACTGACCTCTAGGTCAGCACACAAGACTTGACCCAAATCATTCAGTAAAGCAACCTAGAACATAAAGTAGACCAAGAATATCTGAGTTAAAACTTTAAAGGCTTAATATTTTCAGGATTTTCCAAATATTGTAAGCAAGTGGATCTGGCTAGTGGCAGCCAATCCATGTAATTAATACATGTATATCCATGTGTGTATAACACCTAAGTGCATGGCACTTGGCCTTTGAAAACAGGTTGGGTTGATCACCTGAATTGCTAAGATTATTTGAAATCAAGGGAATGTGGAGCAGACCCCAGCAGTGCTGGTCAGTGTGCACTTGGGTTTTTGCTCCTTTGCAGGCAAAGACCAGTGAAGTGGCCTGAGCCTCAGCCCTTCATTTATCAAAAAGCAAAGGTGAGTCTTGCTTCATGCTCCCACAGACCTTCAAAGGTGGTACCCAACCTCAGAGTGACTTTTATTCTTTCAGTTATGAATGGTGTTCCAGGCTGAATCAAATGAGCTCACACCATGACTAGGAAAGTCTTTTCAGGTTGTGACTTACACTGTGAAGATAAAGAATTTTCCTGCCTTTTTCTGAAAGCAAAATGTACACTTTTAATACTTCTGTGTTCATAGGGCAGTGTCGTGTGGAGATCCTGAGCTGGCTCTGAACCTGCTCCTGGGCTGGGGCAGGACTCTAACACTCCCTTGGACCTCTGCCTCCTGTGCTGGGCTCCATGCAGGGAACTAACCTGGCCAAGGTGTTTTCCAGAACCAAAGTAACTTATTTAAAGCTGCTTCAAATGTCTCTGCAAAGCATTGCACAGCACTGTGTGAATTCACCCAGCACTACTGCCATGCACTTTCCACAGCCACATATGCTGGAACAAGGGGAATGGAAAATGCAGCTACCTTGGTCTGCTAGTATGCTACAAGAATTTATCGTGTACAATTCCAGATGAGCAGAAATTTGTCACAGATCTATTGTTTTCTATTAGTCATGTTTGTGTTTATACTGATATCAGTGAGCCAAAGTTGGATCATGGGATCAAACCAAACAGGGACTGACAGAAATTCAGGGTCCTGTTGAAGGATTTGAGAAAAGTTACATGTAAAAAGAGGAAAAAAGTTGGACAATATATAAAAGTTATTTTATTTAGATCTAATTCACATGGAAGTCAGCATCATCTGATTTTATTTTCTTATTGGGGTTGTTTCTTTTAACCATGAATTCCTATTAAAACAGCTCTTTGACAACAAAATTAGTCAGTCATTTAATTTTAATGTGTAGCATTAAGTAAGCTGGGTGGCAAATTGTCTTCTTAAACAGATTGACTTATTTTACCTGTGGGAAAGGAACAGCTGAACAGCTAGGAGGGAAATCTGCCCATTCAGAAAATTTATTGTAACTTCCTCAGTAGAGATGAAATTGTTTGGTTTAGAATGCTAGTTTGCTTTTGATGTTTTAATCTAACTGAAGTCTTTGTCATGCCATTTGAAATTATCCTCAGGGTTTGAAGCCATCACTGGAACTTGCAAAAGTAATTGATACTTATTCTGTGTTGTTCACTGTGTTTATATGGCTACAAGATGATGTTTTCCTCTCTTTATAGCATGCAATAAAATCTTCAGCACTGTAGTGGAGAAGGCAGTGTGGTAAACTAGAACCGCTTTTGTTTGATATACCTGTCCTTTTCTATCCAGGGGAACAAGATGGAGGCTTTAGTTTTTGCAGGAAGACTCAGAAAACTTTCTCCTCACAAGAATAATTTTGTGCTTTTCCATTTTTTTTTCACAGAGACACTTTGGCCTCTTGTCCTGAAAATTATCTTGCTATCTGTTATTAGTTGTAATCACAGAATACTGTTGAAATTCTAGTGTGTGTACTGTTTATTAGCACAGCTTTCTACAACCCAGAATTTTTTTCCAGAGGAGAGCTGAGAGGCCTGAGGACTTGCACTGAGGTACTTTTGAGTAAGACTTCATGGTATTGTCCAGGGCTCCACTGACAGTGCTGGGAGCAGTAATTCCTAAACTCTAATCTGTTGGTGTCTTTTCTTGGCCTTGAAGCAAACTGCTTAAGCCTTGAACATTTTACCTGTGACATGGAACCGCTTTCTGCAGATTTTATGGGTGTTAAGAGACCAGAATACTGGCAATGCATTTCAGATCACTTCTTCTTGATAAAAGTCATTCATTAAACTGAGACAGTTTTTATCAATTTATGTTGTGTGTCATAGTATGGAATTATATGGTATTAAAACCAGGCATGTTGTTACAGATCTCATTTACTATGTCATCTGCTGGAAGCAATTCTTGCCTGCCCTGCTTTGAAGATGTAATGGAAAGACCCAAAGACAACTTTAAATTATAGTAACAAATGTGAAGATGGTTTGTGACTGTTTTCTTACTTCCTTTAGGACAGGATGGTGCTGGGTGCCAGTTATGGTCACTCTGGACATGTGTGGCCTGGTGTGGTTGGAGCCCATGGTGACACTGATGTATTGTTTCCACAGAAGGGAGATGGCAGGGAAGATTTGTTCCTCCTCTCTCTGTGGAGGGGCAGGAATTGGCCTTTTTGTGTATTTTCTGTCTTCTGGTGAGTGTAGAAATAAGAATAGTTGCACCCCACAAAAAGAGCTTCAGATGGTAAGCACAAGAGAAGAGTAAAACCCTGCCAGGGGAAAATTTAGCCTGTCCAAATCAGTTAATTACTTATTTTCCCTCCACAAGCATCAGTACATAGGAAAAAAGGAGAGATAGATTATCATTTAGAGTGAAAATGTGGAGGTGGCTTACAAATGGTTGAGGCAGATGACAGCTTTTGATTTTTGTGGTATCCCTGTGAGAACTTCTTTTTAATACTTCATTATCACATTAGGTGTTAGTAGTGCCATGTGTTCATTTATTCGAGGGAATTACTCAGAACTGCTCGTTATGTTATGGATTTGCATAATATGTTTAATGGTAATTTAAATAAAATTTATTTCAGATATATGGAATCTTCTGTGAAGATTTTTTTCTCTAAATAATCTGTTATGCTGTTACCTCTGTGCCACACAGTGTAAGGCTAAACCTTCCAGCCAGATTCTTATCTCCATCTGGTGTGTGCACACGGGAGGACAGTTTATAAAGCCATCTGAAATAAATAAATTGTATTTCTTATTTGATCTGAGTACAGTCTCCTGTACAAAGCAGGAGCTATGAAATCCTGTGACTGAGAGATGAAGAATGCTGTTCTAGTATTTGCCTTCAGTTTGGGAAGACTGAATGTCAGTGTGCTAGGTGTCAGGATGAAGCAGGACAAGGTTAAGCATGGAGTCAAGAGCACAGGGCTGTAGGGCTGGTGATCTCTGGGCAAAAATCTCTGCTCTGACATGCACAGAAATGTGGCTGATTACTCCCATCCAACGGCCAGTTCATTGATTAAAAGAGTGAATGGGCTTCCATCCAGGAGTGCAGCAGGAAAACAAACAGCTAGGCTGAAAAACAAGACTATTTAACCATCTGAAAGAGCATGGGGCCATCCCAGCTGCTGCAGAACCTGTCACAACTTGGCTGCCAAGAAGCCAGATGCTTGCATCAGAGGAATGTGTGTTTCACAAGGCAGTACCTCTGCTGCTCACACACAGCGCATGTCTGAAGAGGCAGCAGCAGAGTGCAAATTAGTCAGCCTTGCCATGAGCTGCCAGCCCTGCTGGATCACTGACACCTGTACAAATACATGCTTTCATCAGAAATAGATTATGGGAATAACCTCCTCCTCATAATAGAGACCACTTTCAATATCCAGCAGGGGACCCCTGTCCATATGTGAAGTTAAACACTGCAGGACTGATTTAATGATTGGATCCACTGGAATCTGAATTTGCAGAGGCTTGCTCGTGTGATTAAGGATATACAAAAGCCCTTCAACATGCATTGGTTTTGGGCCTGCTCCAGAATCCACTAATGCCATTGATTTCAATTAATTCTGGATAAGGTCACTGGTGGTTGAATCAATTGTTTGGTTCCAGAAACAACAGGAAAGACAAAGAAGGAATAATGACTTAAACCTACGGAATTAAGGAGAGCCAGTCCTGTGTACTTATATTTTGTAATCATATTTACAATATTTCTGAATTCCCTTGTAATTCAAAAATTCAGCTTCTGCCTACTTCTTCCGATTTCAAGTGGCAAACACTCAAAACAAACTTTTTGTCATTTCCTTAATATCGAATTTTACAATGAGGCAATTTGTAGTGAAAGGCAATGTCCTTTAAAGACATCCCATCAATTTTCTCCAATGAATGCTTTTCATAGAATTCTACTGAAGCAAAAATTATGGAACTGAAAAAGATTTAGAAATTGATTGCAAATCACTGCTGTGGCAGGAGCAATCATATATGCTCATTTTAGCTCTCAGCTCATCTGAAAAGGCTAGATTAAACATTTCATTTTAGACTTTCTTTTTCCTGTGTGTCAGAATTGGATATCAGGGTTTCATCCTGACACTTATGGACAGATTTCCCATAGTGTGGGATGTGAGTTAGAGTAAATGTTTCCCTATAAAGGTCCTCTTCCAGGAAGTAGAATATAATATTTTTCAGCTGCAGCAGTGACAGGGACTGAGGAGCAAGTAGGTTGTTACAGGAGCTCTTGGAGAGGGCAGCATGGCAGTGCCAGGCATGGAGAGCACAACTGGTAAGGACAAAGCAGATTGCTGATATCCCCAAACCTGCATGTAGCAGAATGGCCAATCTGAACACAGTTACTGTTGTTATACGTTATTTGCTGCTTTCTCTGAAGCTTAAATTCATAAATGTGACAGAAGAGAGAGCTATTGTTTGTTCCAGCAGTAAAATCTGCCTTTGCTAAGTACCTTTTCTCTGTTCTTGACATGCAGGAGAGGTAAAAAGCTCTGAAAAATCACCTAGCAAGGTTAAAAACCAGATTATCTTTGTGATCAAAAGCTTACCAGCCAATCAAACTGATTCAACTGAAGGCCAGTTTTTGACAGTGAGTATCTGAGGAAATTCATATACAGCCCTCACACCCTTCCTTTTATTCTCTCCACTTATTTCAGCTTGTCAGTTGTTCATCTTCTCAGCCAGCTACCCCAAGAAAGTGTTTACTCTGTTAACTTGTGATATCTCACATCCTTGTAGGTATATGTTTTGTGAGACATAGCTGTGTTGGTAAAAATGAGCATAATGATTTTCAAAGAACATTTTCCTCTTCAGTACTCTGAAGAAATTTCCATGATATTTTAGGAACTAGTTCATAATTTCCAACCATGTGCAACTCCAGAGAGGGGGCAAATTCTGCTGCCTACAATTTGTTTAACTTTTTTTTTTTTTTTTTTTTTTTTTTTTACTCCAGTGATCTAAGTATATAATGTGGGACCAGTTTAGGATTTTATATTCTATCATATTACAATCTGTTGGGATTTTAACCTCCTGCAATTTTGCCCTAGACTAAACTGCTCTTCAGCCTGTCAGCTTGCTACTGTTGTCCTTGCCCCAGCAATAGTTGGAGTGAAACAAGTCTTTTACATGGGCTGTTTGTCTGAGGCTGCACTGAACCACACAGGACTCTCAGCACAGTGGGAAATCCCTCGGGGAAAATGTTCTTAGCTCTTCCCACCTGCCTTTTAACTCTTCAGGCTGTGGGGCTGATCACCTCTGCTGCAGCTTTAGGGGTCTGTAATGAGAGACTGAACCTTGACACATCTGGGTCCAAACTGTTTTCTGCTCCTGAGCTGGTAAGGAGTGAGCAAGCACATCACAAGTTCAGGGATTCTGGCATGGTTCAGTAAAGGTGCAGTTTAGGGGACTCAGTCTCAGCCAACTATTACATTTTCCAAGAAGATGTCCTTGTTTTGGGTTCTTCAGTGAGGAGAAACTTTTTGAGTTAATAACAAAGTAGAGTCAAATGTGGATAGTAAACTTGAAATAGTATGGATTTTGTGTTAGTATGAGACATGGAGTCTTTAAGAGATCCTGGCCATACTGTGAGAGGTTAATTGACAAGCTTTCCTAATATCTGTGTATACTTAGATCAGTTTGTAATGTTTCATCTTACCTGCCATCAAAAATGAGGCAGTACAAAGCTGAATTATTCCCTCAGATACAAGAATCAGTTCAGCCCACTGCACATCAGGCCAGGAGCAATAACTGCAGCTCCTGACTTTGACTTTTTAATCTTTTCACTCAACCTGCAGCTAGTCAAGAACTGAATTCTGCTGTTAATTTTGTTCTACCAAAAGTCCTAGCATTCCTGCCAAAAATAAGTTGTATCTGCACAGCCAGCAGCTATATCTTATGACTTAGAATAGAAATTAGATGGATAAGTGCACTGACAGGGTGAGCTAATGGCCACTCCCTTAATAAGTGCTGTAATTTGAAGAATGCAAAATCTGTTTGTCCACCCTCATGGCAATTCTCCTCTTGGAAGAATAACTCGCTGGTTAAACCCACAAATCTCAGTACTCGTTTTGTCGTGCATTTATTTTTACAATAACCACACTTCTGAAAAAGTCAGAAAAATTGCTTTCAGGCAACTCAAGTCAGTGCCTCTGCAGTGCAGCCTGACCAGAGACATGTGAATAGTGTGTGTGCTGTCCTGGTCCTGCTCACTCAGGTATGTTAAGCCTGGACATTAATATACATTAATATACCCTAGGAAATTTAGTAAGTGCTAAATTGCTAAATTTTGCTAAATAATATAAATTCTTCCTGGGACCAGGCTGCAATTTTCCTTAAGGCTCATCCTTTTTTATTTCATTAAGCACTTGGCTTTTTCAATTAAACTAGTGGTTTCCTTCTTTTATGACTCTATACTCCCTTTCTTCTACATGTGTTTTTCTGCATTAGTGTCTCAGAGAAAACCAATTTTTTCATCAAGAGAGCCTCAATGTAACCTGTATTTTGAAATTTCATAACTGCTTCTAATGGCAGGAGAAAAAAATTAATTTCATCCTTTGTCTGAGAAAGCACACTATTAATCTGTGACAGATTTAAGCAAAATCTAACTCTTCTGCTGACCTTATGGGCTTGTTTCTTATGGAAAAAGCTGAAGCCTTCTGGAGCTGTGTATCCAAGCACAGGGCCTTGTTCATGTTTGCTTAAATGGCCCTTATGAAGCTGGAACTAAAGCTGTATGGTTTGAAATTGATCTGATTCAATATTATGTGTTAGTACTTACTACTCCCCATATCCCACTTCATCCTCACAGTATTTTGAAGACTTCCTGGATCAGACTGGCAAGCTCTTAATGAGCAAGATATAAAACCTTGCTGAGTGCAACAGAAGAGGAACACAGCCCTGTGTGTTTGAGCCACAGAGGTAAATATAACTGAGTTACACAGTGTGGTGTTTCTCATGTGCTACAGGCTGATTAGCCACAGGAATAAACGTAATGGATTTACAAAAGATCTCCATCAAAAGTAAAAACTTATATTTTGGAGGCAGCAAGTGGCAGAGGTAGCAATTGCCTGCATGAGCAGTTGCAATGAACTCAGCACCAGTGTCAGCAGGGTATTGCTGCCACTCAGGGCCAGCACCAAGAAAACCAGGCACTCTGTTATTAAGGTCACACAAATGTTTTTAATGGCACTCTTTCAGGCTAAAAGCAGGATTTCAGCGTGCAACTGACTGCTCTTGTTCAGGTGTGTAATTGCATCTAGCCTGATTTACAGCAGCTGAGGATCTGACCCAAGATTGGTTTTCTCTCTGTAAATACAGGCAGAATTTGGGTTGAGGCTTTTATGTGTAGCAATTAAAAAAGCAGTGAAAACTTGGCTTCCGCTCATCCCTGAGCTCAAGTTTCTCTTGTTTTGCTGTTTGTGGAACAGTTTCGGGTGTTTAGATGTGAGTGGCCAGGTGTTTCCAATATTGAACCTCTTCGTGTGGAAACGTGCACAGATAAGGGAGCGCAGTCTGTCACAAGCCTTGCTGCTGCTCCTTTGGCGTTTGAAGTTCTGACTTGAAAGGACTGACTTCTGAGCAATCGAGGCACAGAGTCCCAGCCCCTCTCTGTGACAGAGATTCCCATTAGGAGCTGGGGGAGTTCTCCAGTGAGCTCCCCGTGCCTCGGTGGGAGCCGAGTGCGTGTTTGAGCTCCCCAGAGCTGCTTAGGCTGGGACCTCCCCTCTGGGAAGGCAAGGTCAGTATTTATGCCCTTAGCACCTTGTGAATGCCTATGTGTGATGCTGTTTCTTGCTTCCTTCTATTTTCATCTTTGGAAAGTAAGAGGGTTTTCTTCAAAGTGAGTTGTTACTGAAGTTGAGCTGCCTTAAGTCTTGCAAAGATTATAGTTTGTAATTCTGTAACTTTTCAAATTTAGAACGAGTTGAAACTTTCATTTCAACCTACTGAAGTTCTCTGCTCTGCGCTTTAAAATCCAGGCAGGTTTGCTCCCCTATTGTTAAATAAACAAAAGAATTAGGAGAATTCAGTGATAAATTGTGAAAAATGCAGCACTGGGTGGGTTTTTTCTTCTTTTTTTTCTCCCTGTGTTCTTCACGTGGTGAAGCTGTTTTAAGTTTTCCTTACTTTTCTGCTTTCCCTGCAAACACTGTTTATTCATTCTAGAAAAACATCAGTTGGGTAAACACAAGTATTTATACGTGTAGCACTGCAACTCCTACTAAGATGCAAATTGTGCTGCAGGGAAGATAGTTTGGGCTTTTCTTTCCTCCTCGCTTTTCTTTTTTGACAGTCGGTTAATAAAGACTCAACAATAAGCAGCTGCCTGTGATGTCATTTGGGACTTTGTCCACAGAGCTTGTATTTACAAGTACTGAGCAACTACACAGCAGCAGCAAACCCAACTATCAGCAAACTTCATGTCTGCTGTTACTGGAGGACTTTGGTGCTGTGCAGGGTGTAGAAAGCTAACTCTGTTCTTCTAACCACAGACTTTTAAAGCTTGGTAAATAAACACTGGATAAACTCAAGAGAATTTCTGGACTGCAAAGACTTCTTACGGTTCTGAGTTCTCCAGGGCTGGCATGTTTTGACTGAGCTGCTGCAAGTAAGGCTTTTGCTGTTTTGGTGTTTTTATCATCTCTGTAAAGCTTATTTTCTCTAGGAGTGCGTCGGCATTGCTATTTGTAGTTTTGTTGTAATTAAAAGAGCAGCAAGTATGTAGTTGTTAGGAGTAATTACAGCCATGCATCTGACTGCGGTTCAGGACAAATGAAAACTTCATTCTGGCTTTTGTTTGTATGAGATTGCACTGAAGTGGCTCTCTCCTAATTTAAGTGATGAAACTTTAACATTCTTGAAAGTCTCCTGAGTGCTGTCATTAACTGAACAAAACCTGGGCTGGCTGAGATTGTTCTCTTGTAATTTAATTATATTTATTTGAATATTTAAGATTATTTTGATTTTTTTAATAGAAATTCATTGTAGTTTTAAGCACAGTTTTCTTAAAAAATTTTGCTTCTTATGCAGGCATTTATTTCAAACAAATCTTGATTATTTTTCACTTTTAGCTCCTGTTCAAGTTCCGGAGGTGTATAAGTTTAAAAGAGAATCATACAGAGCTTTGAAATCTGATGCCTTTTGGATAGAATGAATTCTTAATTATTTGAGAAACTGTAATTTTCGTTTTGAGTGTTTATGTTAGGAATCACATCACATCCTGAAATATCAGAGCAGAAAACCTAGCTTTTTGGTAGCTGCTGTGAAAAACTTAGTGCTGCCTGCTGTTTGTGGGACACACCTGTGTTTCTGACCAGAGATTTAACTAATTTTCAGGACAACTAACTGTGGTTGGCATGGAATTATCTGTGTTTGACAGAGGAATAAACTGGTCCATAGATGTGGTTTATTAAAATTTAGTTTACCCACTTCAAAAGCTGGTAACAAACCCCAGGTCTCTTGCTTCTCATTTCACTCTTTCACCATAAGCCCATTCTAAATTACTTAATTTCAGTTGTAGAGGCTTTTTCTAGGATGTAACCTAATCACAGTACTGTGTATGAGGAACTTTTTATTACTGTTTACCTCTGTTTAATGATCTGTCTTTGTGAAGACAAAGCACATTTATGAGGATTGAAATCAGAAAATTATGATTGGCAAGTATATGAGGGTAAGTCAATACAAATCAATCAGACAGGAATTGGAGGATTCCTCATGAATTATCACTATTTATTTTGGTTTGCTTTGCTTGCTACTGACTATGTTTACATGGCCTCTCTGTCCCACCCAGCAGCAGATTTTCTGGGGGCTTCTTATTAAGGTCAGAGGGGCTACAACTGCAGATGCCCCTCTCAAGTGACCTTGTTTCTACAGCAAATCAAAACTGTCCAGCTCTTCTTTTTTGATGCTATAATGTGGCTTGGCATGTCAAGATACTGTGCAATTCAGGAGCTGTTGTTCTGTCTTTGCAATTGCAGCATATTCATCTGGCGGGTGGAGGGAACCAACCTAAATTTAGCTCTTCATTAATACCATGGGAATGGCAAAGGTTTTTTTGTGTTTCAAATGGGTGTGTAAATAAGAGCATGTTTTTATTCTTCAGGTATTTATCCTCATTTTTCAGAAATAATATTAAAAAAAAGTTTATATGGTCTTTAAAAGATGTTTTTGTGGCTCAGAAAGTTCCACCAAATGCAGGAGTGAAGAGCAGAGAGTTGTGATAGAGGCTTTCCTTTGGGGAGATGGAATGGGTTTGATCCCTGTCACTGACTCCTGGAGCAAGTCTTTCCTTTCCTCTGTCATCTTGTGGCCACTAAAGATGATCTACTGTTGTGAACTGATAATTTACACTTGCAAAGTTTCAGATATTGCTGGCAAATAAAAGCCTTTGAAATCTTCAAGGTAATTAGAACAAAGTGAGAATAAAAATCCCTACTCCAGGTATTCTTCTCACTTGAATTTTAAATGCAAATTCTAATCTGGAAAATGTGACTTTTACTGCTTTTAAAGAAAACTTCATGGGTTCCTATGGTATTATTTTTGTACATGAATTGTGTATAAGTGTTTAGGGGGCTTAGATTTATGGAAGTAGAAATCCTGCCCCAGTAAGTGTAAAACAGGAGGGTACAATTCCACTTTAGTCATGAGCTAATCTTCAGCTAATTCCCTTAAAAGCAGAAGCAGACACTAAAAACCTGATGAGCCCGTGGGCATCCAATTTTCATTTTCCTTCTCACATTTACATTTTCCTTTTATATACCAATGTAGCAAATTAGGATATAGATTGAGCTCACTTTTCAGCCAAGGGATCCCCTGGTTGGATTTTTCCTGAGAAATCTGCCCAAAGATACAGAGTATAATCTGATAATATTCTGGGATGGCATTAAGAGTGTTAATTGCCAAGAGAATGTCAATTCTTTGGGCTTTCTCGACATCTGAAACGAAATGGAATAAGAGCAGACTCCAGCCTATAATCATTTGACAAGTGGGATTGGGGTTGGACAAAAGCCACAGAACAAAGGTGTCAAAGGGAATCTCAGCTGGTTGAGGAGCTCAGCACGGTGCAGCCAGGGCCAAATGCAGCAGGATGCTCTGCAGCTCCTGCGTGGCTCTGCATGTGTTCAGCTCTTGGCAGGACTGCAGTTATGCTCAAGAAAAATTCATGCCAAAGCTGCCAGAATACCTTCAGAAGTTACAGCATGTAACATGCTGTTTTATTACTAAACCAGGATAAATGTACAGTGTAAATAGAACATGAGCCATTAACACTTGTAATGTTCTTTACTGTCTACTGACACTGCTTGTGCAGCATGCAGGAACGTGAATTACAGTAGGTTTCCCCTGATGGTTACATGAATTAGTCATGATGTTTTCAGGATGAAAAGTTAGATAGCTTTTATATTAAAAACACTGGGAAATCTTTTATGTGCCCATTGCTTGACATTCAGGTGGATCAGATAAACGGGGTTTTGTACAGTGGCAGTGGCTTCTGGAAACGGGCTGTGACATTGCCTATGGGCTATGAATGAGGCAGACCCTGAAAAACAGGTTGGATTATAAAGCAGTGGATAAAAATTATGTCACTGAAATATGGTCTATTAATATTGACACACAGCAAGAACAAATGGCACTGTTAAACTGCATGTTTGATAAGCTCTCCACAGGACAATCCTATTTGTTTCCAGAGCCCAACCAGCCTTGGATAGTGTGTGCACACAATAGGTCTGGACAGAATCAAATGCATGTCACAAATTATTTTCTTTGACAATGCTAATTGATTATTATAATTCATTGTTATCTAAACTGTTAAATTCAATACTTTACTGTATCCTTTTGTTTCTTTGTTGCTCAGACATAATACAAAAAGGAAGAGTTAATTACCACATGCAACAACAGAGGCAAATTTCATTGTCTGCTTCACTTTGATTGAAGCTATATTGAATCACCACTGTGGATTTTCAGCAATGGTGGAGAAAAGAAGGAAGCAGGAATTCTGTTGCAGTGAAGTTGCTTTTGGTGGTAGCTAGCATTTGTATTTCAAACAACATCCTTTTGGCAGCTGGGCTCTATTATGCTTGTTTTGCCTATACTGAATATTACCTAATTGTGCAAAACTGAAATCACATGTGTGCATCAAGCCTGTGGGGAATCAGTGGCAATCCTTGAGGAGCACAGCACAACTTGACACAAGTAGAAGGGTTGCATTTGTTTCTAAAATTACTTACTCCTTTAGATACGAGGATTTGGCTTGTCTCTTCAGTGCTCTGTTGATGGCCAGAGCTGCATCTGGTGGGTGAAAGGAAGTAATGCTTTCCTCAAGGGAATTCTGGAGAGATTAAGTGATGACTTAATTTATGCAAAGTCCTAAAACTCTGCTCTACTCTATCTCCTAAGATTTGGTGCAACTGCTGTAAAATGTGGGATCTTTTCTGCTGTTCTGAAATTATCTGCAAAATGGTCCATAGAAGTAAGATTTTGGGGGGTTATTTTGCCAGTAGAGGGCCGTGTTAAACTGGATAAAATCCCTCCCTCTTGGACTCACATTTTCAGTGAGGAACAGCTTAAAGCATATGGTTGTTTTCAACAGCAAAATGAGTAAATAATTAGATCTTTTAGAAGCTATTGAACGATTAATTATTTAAAATCAGAATCGCATCACTTTTACAGTGCGACACGGTTCTGTGTCAGTCTAATCAGACTGAATTCTGGCCTTTAAAATACATCACACCTACCTGTTTATTCTGAATTGTTCAAGGTTGATAGATAGAGCCCTAATAAGTCATTAAGCTGACGTGATATACAGCAGCAGCATGTGCTTCTGCTATAGTGACACAAATGAGAAAAGAATTGTTTTTCAGAGGTACAATCACGTTTGTTTTTGATGTGGCCTATAAACTAGAACTCATTATTCAGGGTCTAGTGCTGCAGGAGTTGACCTTTGGCAAAATATTTTGTTATCCTCCATCTTTTATACAGGCCTTTTGTGAACTCTGCTCAGCTCTCATTTTGCTGATTGCATTTAAAGTCATTTATTGCACAGTGTTTGCCCTTCTAGCAGATGTTAAAGGATTCCCTGCCTCCCCCTTAAAGGCTATTCCTCTGCAGCATCTAATTATAACCTACACAAAAGATTAACAGATGTTATAATTGTCTTTACTCATTGATTAAATAGTTTCTGCATGATTTGCTCTCTCTTCCTCTCATTGCTGATTTGTGAGGTCTTTCTGGATGAGTCTCATGCATCTGCAATTTGTTAACAGTGCTGTCTTCAGTTTTTAACTTTTTGTGTCTGTGGTTCAGTTTGAGCAAGTTATTGCTATTCTGCTGGACAATGTGACAGAAATGTGTTAAAAACAGGTGCATGAATACTTGCTTTGCACACATTCCTGTCCTTCCTCTTCCTTTTAACTACTCCATCTAAAATATGGATTTAATGGATTTAAACTGGAGACTGGAGGGGTAAATGCTGAGAGTTTCTTAGCAGTGGTTTTGTCCCTGTATTTCAGTTGCCACTTGCAGAGAAAATTAGTGGCTGAGAAAATCAGTTAAAGAAGAAAATTCCTAGGAGGAAATTTCTAGTAGGGCTTTCCTAGTAGGACCATTAGAAAACTATGGGGTTTTTTTGGTTTTTTTTTTTTAAATGTGGTTCATCTCTCTCACTTTTCCAAAAAATTAAGATTACTCTGCTTTTGAGCTAATTAATCTCGTCTGTGTTTTGTTCCCACGTTGAGGTGAGGGTTCTGTTCTTGAATGGATCCATAGTCCTTCCCCTAAAGCACAACAGTGCCAAGCTTAGCAACTGTTGTTTTATGTTCTTATAAATCTTGTAGCATCTTGAACAGGGCCAGACTAAACAATGTTCCTTTTCAGAGGGGTGAAACATCTTGCACATGTATTTAAACTGCTGGGGTTTGATTCTACCAAAGTGTCCTTCCTGTTGTTTGAATTCTGTACAAGGTTCTCCTGCTTTTCTTCATTAACACAGATGTAAATAAATGAAAGGTCCAAGGTTTCCATGATAGTCTTGGGAAGTCTCTCAGTTCTATGAAGCTGCAGCTGGCCTAAGCCTAAAGGGCTCTGCCTTGCTTTGCTCCAAACTGGTGTAGCAAGAAAAAAAATTAATGGAAAATATTTTCACACATGTTCTCAGACAAAATCTCTGAATGGGTTAAAGAGAAAGTACTGTGATGTTTCCCCAGCCCATCCCCCAAATCCTCCTCAAGCACAAAGCTGTTTCCTTGATTCCTAAGTCAGAGAACCACCTCATTTTGAGGTTGGGCTCACCTTCTCTGGCCAAAAATATTTTAGCATTTTTTACTACCAAAGATACTTGAGTTCTCTGTGATGTCTGAGAAATATTGATTCAATTAATGTTGGTTCATGCATATGTGGGACACCCTGTATGAGTCTGCTTTGTTGGTGCTCTGTGTATGCTCTTTACAGTGAACACCACACATGGTGCTGGCTGTGAGATTTTGATAGAGAACCTACAGCACTTTAGGGTTTTTTTTGTTTTGTTTTTTTTTTATGTTGGTACCTAACATATAATTAATGAGTTTTAACAGTGTGATTGATAATCTTTGCAGTGCACAAAAGCATTTGTCCAAGGACTCAGAACTGCTCTAGAAACAGAGGTACTTAGTTTGTGAGAGATCACTGTATCCTCCTTGTCTTTAAATGACATCTCAGTGCCCCTGAATACTTTGAATTTATGAGCTGGGGGGAGCAGATTATAGATTCGAAATAAGAAAATTCCAGGGTGCCAACTGTGCTTGCAAAGTGTATTTTAATCATATAGACACCTGTCCACTACTTGTAATATTTCTTAGAGGTCATTGAGCAGCCAGCTGATGGAAATCACTTTTATTCCATATCAGCCATATCTGAGTCTGAAACACTAATCCGGAGGTAAAATGCTAAAATCCTAATTATCAATAATCAAACCTGTCTAATCTCCATATTATGCTGGAGGTAGAAGGCCCGGGTTCTCTTTGCATTTACATATGAGAAGCACTTAGAAAATACTAAAAGTTCAGCCAATTCAGCCATTAAGGATTTTTAACACCTGCTGCTATGAAGGAAAGCATTAAATTGAAACCTGGTGTAACATTTTAATAAGCAGCTCTCTGTTATGTCACTGCCTGTTAGCTCTAACTTTTGAGACCAAGATCTTCGTCTGGATTTTGAGGTTGCACCAGTAAATGAAACAGAGCACCAAAAGACTGACAAGGGTAGCACACTCTACAAGGCCTCAGGTTGGCCATTCTCTTTGTCTCTCAGCTTGGGAATCTGCAGACTTGTCTGGAATTTAATTATTTGCTTTGCCTAAACTAGTAAATGCCTTCCCTTAAGCTACAATTCTGTCCTGCTGTTATTGATTGGGAATGTATCCTGATGTTCATGGTAAACCAATTCTGTCATTTATAGTTACCGATTTGTCTTCAATCAAGTGAATTGCTTTTCTTTGTGATTACCAGAAAATTTTCCCATCACAAGGAAAAGCTTTAATAAGACACTGCCAATAATTTCTCACCTAGATGATAGTTTTGGGTGCAGACCTGGGAACAGAATGGTTTGTAAGATACACAGCCACACACAGTGCACCACAAACCCTAGGCAGGGTTTTCCTTGCTCCTGGCAGGGAGCAAATCTTACTGATGGGTCCTGTCTCCCCAGAAAAGCTCTGAAATATCACTTTTACCCACTGGCTGTTTGTTTGAAAGCAAGTTATGCTTTACCTGTTTTACTTATTCCTCTTTACCTGAATTCCAGGTTTGGATCCTATGTGTCACTGAGGATTGTGAGCTTTGATGCAGAGTTCAAGAGTTCATAAATCTGGGAAGCATAACTGAGACCCCTCCTGAGGTCTGTGACTCAACCAGCCCCAGCTGAGTGAGATCCCTTTAGCTCTGTTGGATGTGGTGGCTCAGCCAGGTGTGAGGCAAAGCAGAGGTGGAGGTTTAACTCACAGGATCCTCATCCAAGAATGGGGAAAGGATGGGAAACTTGTGTGTTTAGGGCACACCTTTAGGCAAGAAGTCCCATGAAGGCCCCACCTAGCTTCTTCTTTTCTTTTTTTTTCCCTTTCTGAGTCCCTCTGAGTTTCTCTTCTCTTCTCTCCAGCAGCTGCAGGTAATATTACTGCGAGCCAACAAGGAAAATCAAAGGTGAACAACACTAAAGACTGCAGCAACCTGCTTAATTCCCCCTCTATTAAAGAAAAATATGGGCCTCTCTAATTATTTTTTTTTAATGCTGCTTTAATGCTTCCTAGTTTCCCCTGCAAGGAAGATGGGTTTAAATCTGTGGAGGGACTAGAGGATATCTGTCTCACCTATGTAGCTGCTTTTAGTGGCAGAATCTTTTCTTTGTTGGCTTTAATTCAGTTCTAGCTGAATTTCTCCCATCAAATTAATTTTGACAGAACAACAAAGATGTGAATGAGAACTGAGTGTCTTCCACTGCACAGAGCAGAGTTTGGAGAGAGGATTATTCCCCTGTTTGAGTTTATAGTGATGTACACATCTGGTAGATAGAGAAGAGTAATGACACAGAGAAGCAGCACTAATAGAAAGTTTCACTATTAAAGTCTTTGACAAAGAGGATTTATTCAGTAAATGACACATATATTACTACCTTCACAGGGCAGTGAAGAAACTGAGACAGGAGAAGTCAAACTAAATCAAACTAAATCTCCAACTCAAAATATGGGCAAACATTTATGGTTTACCTGAAATGAACCAAGTAGATTTTTTTTCTTCCTTGCTTATACTCAAAACTGTTTTTTCCCAATCCACCTTTTTTATGTAGAAAAAAACCCAAACTTTTAAAGATTATATTTAGTCTTGAAATACACTTTCAAATTCACAGAGGAACCTTTAGAACATGCAAGTGTATTAACATTTTTCCCTTCCATACAAATAATACTTTTTATTTCCCAGCTGAATTTTGAGCTAAATAATAATGTTGAATAACTTTAGTTATTGCAAGTCTAGAGAGGTGCATAAACTATACACTTAAAGGCTTTATTTAAATCTGCATAGCATTACTTCCAAGAAATAATCTAGGTAAAAATTATCCACTTGGAGTCATTACATGAATTTGATAGAAAAAAAATGGATGACAAATTCTGTGCCAACCCAACTGTTGTTTCTAAAAGCAAAGACATCTTTCAGATTTTAGTGAATAACTGACTTACAAATTGCCAGTAGTTTTGGTTTGGTTGGTGTTCTTTTAGTTTTGTTTGTTTTTTCTTTTGTAGTTGGACTCTTTTTACTTTGCATGTAAAATGGACAGATGCTTGAGAGAGAGATTAAGGAATCCTAATAGCATAGCTCATTTCTTTCTAATATTTTCTGGATAGTACTGTATCCATGATCCCAGAGTGCTGGATTATTATCTGTGATGGCAATCTACATTGGCACTGACATTTCTCTTGATAAAACTGAGCACAGGTGAGCTAAAGACTGAGAGAGTGACATAAAACATAGAAGAGCTACGGACCTTTAAATAGGAAATTCATTATTATTTTTTTTAATTTACATTTTTATTACATTTCTGGCAGATGGAGAAATTAGAAATCAGTGTGTGACAAACAGTCTTCACACTGAGGAACTGGAATAAGCACTGCCAGCAGCTGATGGCATGGGGAGGAAGGATGGAGTAACATTTTTTTCATATACATAAACCTTCATCTCTAATGTGGATGAACTACAGCAAAGTATGGAGATGCTGAGAAGAAAGGCAGAGCAGGCTGTTTTCCTCCTCATCAGGATTTCTGGATATTCTGGCAGCATTCTCACTTTCAGTATTTTTTTGTACTTCATCCTGCCCATTTTTTTCATATAATGAGTGGTCCTTTTGTTCTCTGCATTGGATTTCACTTTAGGTAATTTCTTCAGATACTCAGCATCATTTCCCCCTCTTTAATTCTTTTCAGCCTACTGTCAATAAAATGAGTCAATTTCTTGCTGTCCCTACTGTTAGGATATGTCCTTCATACTTGTGTGGATGGTCATTCCTTGACATTTGAGTCTCCTCTTTGTCATTGTTTAAAGCTGCTATGAAGGGATGGTTATTAATTCTCCACCAAGTCAATACTTTAATAATCTTTGCTGCAATTGGACGAATTTAATAAAATTTGTCTCTATCCTTTTGGCTCAGGCTGAATTCAGCAATAGAGATGAGATTGTTCTAAAATCAGGGGTAAGAGGTGGAGGGCTGCTTAAAATGCCACCACTGTGCAGTGTTCTGTCCCCATTAAGAAAATATGCATGAAGACATAATTCACTTTTAATGTTTCCATGATAGTTTTCTTGGCCATAAGCTGAAGGTGGAGTTTAATCAATGTGTATCAATTCCTTTCAATTTATGGTCTTGATATCCCAAAGTCCTACATGCTCTGCTGTGTAAGAATAAAGTGGACTTATATTGGCTGGGATATCTCCCTGGGGTTTTTCTTTATGTATTCTCATCAGTGTATAGGGAATACATCCCACAAAAAAACGGAAGGTGGTACAGCAGAGTTGTACCCTGTCACCTTTCTGCTGTGGCCATGAAGTACAGACACTGCTGAAGGATTAATGAGAGCTGGAGCTGAATTCTTTTAGGTCATCCTTAGGTGATGTTAGGTCAGCTGAAATGTGAGTGGACTTTTAACTTCTGTAAAGGCTGAAAAGGTGGGGAACCAGCTGAAGGATTTCAGTGCCCATCCTTATGTGAGCTAGATTAGTTCTCTCATCTCCAAATTTTGCTCTGATCCCATTTCTTTTGTCTTGTCCATAGCACTGAATAGAGATAACTGCAGGGTCCAAGGACCTGTAGCTGTCCTAACTTCATGAAGTTACAGAGCTCTGAAGGCAATTGCACAGAAAAAGAATTAATACAGGAATCTTTTTCTGATAGAAATATGCATGGTGTTCTGTGTGGGAAGCACCTGGAGCTGCTCAGCTGACTGAGGCTGTGTGTTCTTGCTTTGCTCCCTGCTAGTCCATCCCTTCAAACCAGGGGCTCAGTTCTGGTTTGGCTGGAAGAGATCAGTGCTGTCTTTCCCCTCTTGTTCATCCCCAGGGTGCACTTTAATCGTGGTGGAGGAGCTATTTTCACATTATGCAAATGTCGGAGTGGAGCCCTTTCTAAGCTGCCCCCTTCCCAGGTCATGGAGGGATGACATGCATTTCACTGTACCTTATCTTCCCTTATTTTTCACAGGACAGAATGGGATTATGAGCTTGATTCACCTTCTTTCCTAGGCTGTTATTGAACTAATACCTTTATCATGAGGTTATTGCCTGTAATGTAAGGACAGCCCCTGTCCCACTGGGAGTGTCTGTACAGCAAGGTGAAATGTGAGACACTGTGTTACAACCCACAAAGCCCCAGGTTCATTAGGATTAAAGTCTGCAGCCTAGACACTGACATTTCCCTCTGATGCAGATGACTTTGGTCATCTAAGGATGCACAGAGCTGGAAGCTGAACATGTTACTAGTAACTAAGCAAACATTTTTACAATACTTTCTACAGGGTGTTTTCCTTTGAGCCATGTGAACATTTTGAAGCGTCACCCAGTGCTTGAGGAGTAAAACCAGATGTCTGAAACAATATGTTAAGATTGTTTAATAATTCTTCATATCCACTGAGCTGGAATACCACAGTAAATAAATGATCTTTTATCCCTTTAATCTTTGCTGGCAAGGAGGACCAAAAGGAGTTGCATTTATTTGGGATACTGTGACCATCACAGACATCATGTCTTTGAGCAGGGCAGGTGGAAGGGGTGGAGTGCACACAATGAACGGATGATTTTTAGTGGTCCCTCTGGACTGTGATTACAGCAGATGGGCAGGCAAAAGAGATGCTGACTGAAATGCATCTGCCTCGGAGAGGGAGGGATCTTTAGGCACATTTCAAAAGCTCCTACTTCCAATTTCAAAAACTGAATTGGCAATCCACCATTGCTTGCAACAGAGATCCTGATATAGATCTCACATGTAGGTCTGAAATTTTTGGACTTCCTTGAGCAGTGCCTTGATTTATACTGATAGAAGGAAAAATGAGAAGAAAACAAAAATCAAAGTGAGCAAAACATAAGACAACTTGACTATGTGTTTTAAATTATTTTCTCCAGTTAGTTGTCTATCAAACTGATTTAGGTGCTGGATTTAATTTTTCTGGAACGTATTAGATGAACTGGATGTCACTGCCTCTGAAGATGTCCAGTTCAATGTTTGATGAGATTTTTGTTGAGTCCCTGCTGCCAACCAGCCACTTTACCATGAGAAATAACTAGCCCTGTTAATGATGTATTAGATTAGAGGTTACATCTAGTTGATGCCAGAGGAGTCATTATTGGAATATAAATGGAGCATTTGCTTTTGAACCTTAAAATCACCACATAACCCTGTAGGCTTGTGAACAGTAACAGTGAAATTTCCTCAGGTCCTGAGTTCAGCTTCTGCAGGTGGCTGGAACTGACTATTTCTGACTAAGCTCAGCTGTGGTTCCCAAGGGAGACAAATGTGTGTTGAAACCCCCAGAGGCAGCTGCTGCTATGTTCAGAATGTGCCTTTTGCAGGTTGACAGCCTTGCACTGCTGAAAGAGGCTCAGTGACTAAGGGAGTCCATGTTTACCACATAATAACCTATTTCACATAATTTATAATAGTATTTGGTAATAAGTAATGTATAACAATAGGTGGTTAGAAACTGAGCCAAGAAATGGGAGCTTTGGATCTAATGTTTCCTTCAGCCTGAATAGCCTCAGTCATGCTTAGATATCTCTTTCTTGGTTACAGGTCTTACAGTGTTCTGAAGGATTTGATTTCAGTGCAGAAGCTAAGGATACAGAAACACCATTGTCATAATCTGTTTTTTATTGATGATAACACTATAATATCTCCTTTTTCTTCCCATGCTGTCCTGACTACAGATTCATGCATTCTATCTGCTTATCTTTCATCATTTTTGTCTTGATAATTTTATTGCATGATATTAATGCTTCATATGTCCCATAAAAGCAAACAGGGGAGGGTAATCCTTTGACCTTTCAGCGTTCTTTGGTGTAATTTACTGGCGATTCCTCTCCTCCCTGAGGCATGGCCCTGAAATCCTATGATAAAAATGGACAGCCAATCCAAATAGAAAACACTGAAAAGGTTAAAGCTTTGATTATGTTAGTCTATAAATGTTCATAGTCTTTTTTTTTTCCTGCCAGAAAGAGAATGAGAGCTGAAAATGGCAATGGATGAATCATGCTTATTACAGAATACGGAAATGATATTGGTTCAACCTGTTCCTGTTAATGCTGAAAGAATATAATCTTGAGCCCTCTCATTTTATGTCACTGCAACCCACCTTATCCTCTTAAATGAATGCATGCATCCATTTAATTAACCTGGTGAGATACTGAGATATAAATCTTTTAAATGCTTCTCATGCAATTCATCTTGACAGCTGTCGTAGTAATAACATCTTTAATGCCATATTCTTTATTTTCTCATGTATTGAAATTCCTGGTATTATTTTGAGCATACTGATAGGTTTGCTAGATTTAAGCCTTTAATCTTAACTTGTTTAAATCCTCAGAGCAGTGCTATAGAAAGCTTTACTGGTTGTTTAGTTTGCTGAATAAATGGAAGATTACCTTGCACGAAGAAAGCATAAATGTTTTGAAAAATGTGGCTGAAACATGGTGGAATTTAGAGCTGGGATGCTTTCTTTCAA
Source organism: Taeniopygia guttata (assembly GCF_048771995.1). Taxonomy (NCBI): domain Eukaryota; kingdom Metazoa; phylum Chordata; class Aves; order Passeriformes; family Estrildidae; genus Taeniopygia; species Taeniopygia guttata. The sequence goes on along the minus strand of NC_133032.1, from coordinate 32,585,777 downwards.
ATATATTTCTAAAACATGCTACTGAGTCTCTTCTTTGCTGGCAAGTGATCACCAGTCAGAAACTGCATGAGAGCATCCTATGTGCTCTACTGTTTCCCTTCTGAGGGCCGGGGTAAGGGCAGGAGAGATCCACAGCATTTGGCTCTCAGATGAGGCAGCATTTGAGACTGCCATGTGTCAGTGTCATTGTGCTTCATTGAAATCCCAAAAAGTCAATCTTGGGATAGTTAGGAGATCATCTAGTCCAACATCCTGCCAAGGAAGGGTGAAAGATGAGAAGGTTCCTTGTCTAGCTCTGGCCTTTCCCACACTTTGGAGCACTACTTTATCATGGTATACATATGGTATATGATGGGCAGATAGCGGTAGGACAAGGGGGGATGATTTCATACTAAGAGAGATTTGGGTTGGTGTTAGAAACCCTTTACTCAGAGGGGTTGAGGCACAGGTTGTCTGGATAAGTTGTGGATGCTCCATCCCTGGCAGTGTTTGAGGCCAGGTTGGATGGGGCTTGAAGCAACTTGGTCTAGTTGGATGGCACCCTACATGTGGTGTGGGGGTCAGAACAAGATGATCTTTAAGGTCCATTTCAACCCAAGTCATTCTATGATTCTATGACCTCTGGAAAGTTTTCAGTCAGAATTATAGGACTGCTGGATTAGGGAGTGTTTTGGGTCACAAAATAACTTGCAGGGCACAGTTGATTCTGGGCACTGCCTCTACAGTTCCAATAAACTTTGTAACAGCTTTGGAGATTGTAAGAAATTTGGGGTGTATGAAAATTAATTTTCCACAGGAAAACAACATCAAAAAAGAGAACTAGAAAAGAATATTACTCTGCCCAGATATTTCAGAACCACTTGACACATATTTAAATACAACCTTCCAAATCCAGTCAATATCTAGGTATCTAGGCAGAGTGGTATAGCAGTGCTATGTTTGCTGTCTTGTAATTCCCATAATATTCTACTCATCTAAGCATTTTAGCTTCCTGCATTGGAATTTTTCTAATTTAATTAACTCATTAATGCTGGCACATGGCACATTCTCCTTCCCTGTCTGCAAAAATGCATCTTGCTAATCTAAATAGCAACCTAATCCACTGGGTGTGAGTGCATGACATGTACATTAGTGCTAATGAACTGCTGACCAGCCTCAGCAAATACCTGGCAGCATTTGGCATTAGGCAGGGCCTGCCCGCAGAGCTGCTGTGAAATACACTGGGGCCAAAAAAAAAAGGCACTTAGCTAAGTGTCAGGTTGTAGAAGTGCTGATGTTGTTGTGGTTTTCTATTTACCAAGTGTTGATTTTTGAAACACCAACTCAGAGGAGAATTTAGGAATTGTTTTTCTGCTTTGTTGCTTAGTCATGGCCAAGCTAAATACCACAATGGAGAGAGATAAGGGTGTGGAAATAAAACCATGTTCATGGCTGCCTTTTCATGACTAGGCAGAATGCTTTGAATACTCTGCCATTAGGGGAAGAAAAAAACCCAACCTCCCAGAAAACAAGAAAAATAATCAGATTCATTAGTATAAACCTAATATAATTTTACTGGCCCATGCCTAGCAAGATAAATGTAGTGATTTTATAGAGCTGGACATTGATCTGTTAAACAAACATCAGCTCTTTAATTCTGGAATCTTTTTTTCCCTTCCAGTTCTGGGAGGCCCTGATAAACTGTGCTGGCTATACTTCCCCTGCAAAGACCACAACAAACACCAGTCCATGCACACTGATGTTAAAACCAGAGCTGGCAGAAGAAACCCAGCTGCAAAATGACAGACTCAATTCAGTTAGGTTCCTAGGAAACTGAATCATTCCACAGATTGGTAATGAGATAGAAAATCTTTCACCTTTAGGTTACCTGTTCATTCTAACTAACGTTTGTATTGATGACAATCTTTACTTTCTCATTGCTGCTTCCTGACCTATGCCAGTGATATTACTTCCCTCCTCCTCTCTTTGCTGATGGATAATACCAATTCTGATTGTTTTCTCTCAGTCTTAGTCTGGCTGTCAAGCAAGCAGGGCTAACAGAGTAGGAGAAGCATTTAAAGATGATCACAGTGTAACTCTGGCCTCATTCTGTTACACAAATCTACCCTGAATTTAAATAAAAGGGTGCTGGTTTGCAGAGATGTCATTTTTGTCATGTGTCATAACTGTTAAATTTATACATGTTTGTAAGAGAAAAATAAATACAGTCCCTTTCCAGTTACTAAACAGATATACTGCATGCTAGTTCCCAGCTGGCATATGTTGGCATAATGTGAAATTCCTGTTGAAATGTGACTGCAGTTTCAAACTGCCTGAAAATATCTTGGATGCTTATCTGAGGAATATGATGTTGTACGTTTTCATCAGCTAAAGCAATATACATCAATCATCCTTTGTTACTACTAGAAATGAAGAGGGTATTGTAATCCAAGAAATTTCTCTCATGGATTCTAGAGAGTGCTTTTCTATCTTAATCACACTATTTCTCCAGGACATACTTTTCAAGCCATCTCCTAAAATAATGAACATTCTTGTACTGAGTACTAAAAATTCTGCACTTTAGGATATATAATCATGCTGATGCCTTGGGCTTGCTGGCTTCCTCAGCAGTGAGGGCAATACCCTATTGAAGCAAGATCACACTTGGGTCTTCCTCTGGGAGTTTTTTCTGTGTCCATACAAAACCTTGAGCCCTGAGCTCAATGCAAACACTGGGCAAAAATCTGGGACCTGCATTGTCTTAGACTGATCCCCATACTCTTCTTGGGGATACAGCCTTCATCCCTGAGTGCTCTACACCAAGTATCTGCCCCCATATGCTCAACATAGATGAGTTCCCCCTAGGGAAGGGTCCTAGAGCAGAAACATTTCTTGCAGCACAAAGAACTAGAAGGGGAGCCCCCAAAAATTCAGGAATATATACATCTGAGAGCAGTATGGGTGAAGATGCCATAAATCAGGTGTGACTTTGCAATAGTTCACAGTTCCACCAAGTTAAATGGGATCATCAGGGTCTGAGTGCTGATCACTGGGATCTTTGCTGTAAACATATTGACAAGCAAATTGGTCAGGGAAGGCAGGAAAATTTCCACAGTGTGTTCTCTTGGTAACACAAAACCAGTATTTCTGATGTTTGGGCAAACTGGTTCTCAGCACTTTGGCATTCCAAGACTGTTCCATCTGGACAGCTGTTCTCTTCTGCTGAGTTTCCCAGTGGATGTGTTAGCTCCATTTTGAGTTTTTGTTAGTCTTTTGTTTGGTCTCAGAAGAAGAGAGATTTACTTAGGAGGGCCATTTTTTCCCTTGTGCCAAGCAGTATGATGCACAAAAATGACTGTTCCAAGATGGAAACCTGTTCTGTTTTTCCTAAGTGCTTCCCTCTGATGATCATTTTTCTTTAAAGGCCTCCTGAGATGGGTACTTTGAGGCATCAACATATGTTGGTACAGGTGATTTATTATCTTGTCTGATAATTACCTGTGATCCAAAACTTTGTGTGCTTAGCCTTAGGTAGCTAACTCTTCAGAGAGATGTGTGACAGCCTGCTAAAGGTAATGTGCAGAGGTGGGAGCTCCCATGGAGTATGTGGGGGAAGCAGTGGAGCCAGCAGGTCTGCAGCTGCTGTATCAGTACATGAGTAGGTCCTTGTGCTGTGCTAGTTATGGCTAGTAAATCCACTTCAAGTGCCCAGGGCAACATATAAACTGTAGGAATAATTAATTATAATCCTTCCTGCTTTTACTTCTAAACTAGAATTTGGGGTAGTTTCACCAAATACCTGCGGACAGAAACTTCAGGCACTTAACTGAAATTAAGTACTTGACCTTCCATGGGGGTTACTGGCTCCAGCTGTAGCTCTCACAAGCTCATTCCTGAGTGATTCTGTGCACAACAAAGTCTCCCTTGGTGGAAGTCATGCTCTCCAGGCATGACTAGATCTCCATGCTCAGGAGAATAGTATAATGATTACATAAGGTCATTTGCTAATTTCTGGCATAATCACACAAACAATGTAATGCATTACTGCTGTGTTTGTTTAAATCTATTGCAGTGTTTCTTTTGCTCACTAATCAGGAAACAATGTGAATTATGTCATATCACACCACTGAGATTCCTTATTAGCTGAATTAAATAGCATGTGTAGTTTTAGGGTTGGAGATACAAAAAAAGCAAGCAAAGGCTTACCAGTAAACCTGAAGAAAACCCCACAAGGCAGCAATGAGCACAGTGCAATGACAAATTTTCCTACTATTGTAGGTACGTGTTCTCATTGCATGTGTTAGATGAGTATATAGAGAGGTTAAATTATAGCTATTTGGGAGAAAAATTGCCTGGATTCTGGTCTTGCATGAGCATAAACCAGAAGTACAAAAGAAGTGTAGGAACCACCAGGTGCTGTTCAATAGAAGGCTGGATTCACCACTGCATGGTTTGGTAGCTGGAGCACTCAGGGCTTCCCCATGGGAAATGCTTTAAAAAGCAGTCCCATTGTGATGCCCACGATGTTCCAAATGATCCCAGGGAGTGCTCTGGATTCCAGCTGGCTTCAGCAGCTGGGCCTGGGGCATCCTGCTCTGCTCTCCTTGCAGGCAGCCTGGGCTTGGCCCACGTTCAGGCTCCTGCGTGCCCTCATGGCAGAGCATTTGGGGTCAGCTTGAGGGAAGAGCTGTGAAGGTTTTATCCGCTTGATATCCCCACAGCGACAGATGGGATCGTTCACAGGTGCGTGAGAGGTTGAGTCTATCCACAGGCATGCAAATGTGTCTGGAGGGCATGTGCAAGGCTGCTTTTGGGAATGCCAGCTGTGCTACCCTGCAGCAGGGCTATTTGTGCATCACCTGGCTGTGTGTGACCCAAGGTGATGCTCACAACAAGCAAAAAGGATCAGAAACACACAGATCTTCTTTTGCCCAGTCTTGTTTTTCAGTCAGTACGACTGTGGTATAGTAAATACAGTCACTATGAGATGCAAGAGAAAACTCCTGTGCATGGTTCTCTATGAGTATATCTGCCTGCCTTAATTGAGGCTAGATTCTGATTCCTGTTATCATTCTACTACTTTCTGTACATCCCAAATAAATTCATTAACTCTGCCCATATTCCTGCATCACAAACAATAAATATCTTAAAATACAAGCTGAAACTTTCAGATACACACAGCAAGAAAAACATTTAGGAGGAGAACTGGTAGTTGTTACTTGTAAGCTGTGGCTTGGCTTTAGTGGAAACCACTGGCCAGCAATTACCAAAACCTGCAAAACTGCAAAGATTAATTCCCTCTGTGGTAGCTTTATGGACTGAATTCCCTGGCTGTTCTGTACAGGCAGTGGGGCTGTCTGATTATTGCAGCAGAATCTTTGACCTTAAAAATGTAAGGAAAGTGCTGAGAGCATTTCTCTCGTTAAGGATAATGGGAGTTGAAAGCTTTTAGAACTCTTCAGGATTAGGTCCAAAATTTTTACATCCCAGTAGCAGCACAGATGTGCCAACAAGCGGGGCTTAGTGAGGAGTGCAATTAATGTGAAATAAACTGTTTTCCTCCCCCTGCCCAGCCTCAGGTAATTCATTGGCTCTGCAAATTCAGCTCCCTGCCCAGTTCAAAAGACTATGGAAACATGGGTGTATTGCTAAAGGCAGTTGTAGCAGATTTTTTTTCTTTTCTTCTGCCTTTGAGAAGCAACCCAAACATATTGGTAATATTTCAGTTTGTAGAGTTTAGATTTTTTGGAACAGAACATTTAGTCCTGGAATATAGCCTACTAGAAACACAAAGTTATTAGCTGTTGGGCTATTACAAAGTTAATGATGGAAGACAGTAACAGTTTAGTAGGATATTGAAATAATATTTAAATATTTTACTTTTTTTTTTCTTTCAGTGATGTTGAAAGCAGCCTGACATTTCTAGTTGATCAAAAGGAAAAAAAATAACTACAGCTATGGAGAAAAAAAGACAGCTACAGAAAAGGGAATTTGGGAAAAGACTTTCTCTGGACAGCAGTCTTGTGGTAAGAATGAATATTTACTGAATTTTCTGAATATATCTTGTCATAAAAATTTAGTTTTTAAGAGGCAATACTCACAATTACATATATGTTAAAGATGTTTATCTCTTCATCACAATATCACAAGATCTTGTGATTATTCAGATTCTCCAACAAAAAAGTACTAGAGGAATTTTACAACATCCTAGGTAGAAACTTATCATCAAACACATCCCTGAATTAATTGAATTTGCACAAAGAAGGAATCCAGACATTTATAACAGATTTTTTATTAAAATACTACTCAGCTTCTGTGGGATCATCCTGTGTTGCTTCATACATAGTATATGAGGGCTGTAACTGGCTGAGGTCCTCTGTCAGAAATGTTTATCAGGACATCAGCAAAAATGTGTTCACCATAGCAAATCTATAAACTACTCTAATATCTACCAAAAGAGAAGTATAAACACCACATGCTGTAAAACAATTGCTTTTCCTGTACCTATGATTTAAATTCCTTGGAGATTGTATTCTAGATTTATTTTTAGTTAGTATTTTCAAAGGATGACTGAGACAAAGAGTTTTTAGAGCTATATGCTGAAAATGCTCATAGATGCGGAAGAGTTGTGTATGAGGATAAAAGTGCCCGTGTCAGGTATTTAGTGTGACAATCTGCAAATACTGAAACAGGCACAGCTGAGAGATCCAAGGATACCTGTGCCATCTCTTTGGCATTCATAGAGGTGGTGACTGTGGGACCCCAAAGCCCTTTTGCCTGCAAAGCTACACCTGTGCTAACCCCATTACCTGCATTTTACTCATATTACAACTATGTAATTTCCTTCATTTTATGCTAAAATTATGGTTTGGGCCTTTTTTCTCTCCAAAGTGTAAAGCCCCCCTGGCATGCTAATAGCAGTGAACATGGACTCAGCAGGTTTCAGTCTATCCACTGATGCTCTTCAATCACCTGCTGTGTTCTTTATTGGGGTCAGCAGAGCAGTCCCACCTTCCCAGCTTTCCACCCCTTTAAGGACTCTGTTCCTCTCCCTCAGGCCTTAGCTACAAGGCACATCTCAGGTAATGTCAGGTGGCCAGTGAGGAAACGTGCAGAGAATGTTTAAAAAGGGCTCTGTGCCTTTCTTGGCACCATTTCTTATGTTGATGAATTACATCCTTTTTCTCAGAAAAATATAATTAATTGGAGAGAAATAAAAGCAGGGAAGAATAATGAATTCTCTCCCAGAGTCTGAGCTGCTCAGGACCCTAAGAAAGAGCTCTTTAAGCTGCCTCTCTTCAGGCCATGCAGCTCAGGGCTCTGATACTGAGACGTGACTGATTTCAGGTTGTTCAGCCTGCAACAAAATCTGCTCTACTGGCTTGCACGCACTCAGCAGGTCAAGTCCTGCTCCCAGCACTTTAAAACTCTTTCTAGCTTGTGGGCAGAGAAAGAAGGTTTGGTATGAACTCACCATCTTATGTAATACACCCGGAGACAGACAAAATCTGAAAGGTTTTGTAGGCTCAGAAGTCTGTTTAGTCCCAAGGTCTAAACCTCTGTTGTTGGTTCTAGGCATACACAGCCCCAAAACAGACTTCAACCTAAATCCTGCAGCTAAAATGTACTGCTGTGATCTAAACAATCCACCACACACTGTCAATATTTATCTGAAGAAAAGAATACTCATAGAAACTGGGTGCTGAAAGCTAAGGGAAATGTAAGCAGTTGTGAGTTTTGCATAAAGACATTGTTTAATATGGCAAATCAGTACTATTCTCCCCTAAATGTTCTCACTGATGTAATGGACTAGATTTAGCCTTTACTAAATGTATTAAGATAGAAACTTTTATTTCTCTCAGGTGACTGTAATGTGCTGTGTGGATGGGAACAAAGAACCAGATATTTCTGGCTTCCAGTCCCACCTAGTGGAAATATGGATTTGATTTATAGGCAAGGTAGGGCACTGTGTCTAATTCTTACCCTTCCCTATGAGTAAGGGGAGAGTAAAGAGAGACATTTGCCAACAACATAGGAAATACTGTGTTTGTGACACCATCCAAAGTGCTTTGTGTTATAATCATTGCAATGTGCATATTGAAGCACCCATAAGCACTTAACTGGAGGAGAATCAGAAGCCATGGTTGTATGGGATGATGCTACTCTCTCCCTGCTCTTCAGCAAGGGCCAAGTAGAGTGGGAGACTGCACACAGCTAAAATCAGGCTTCAAGCACTGGCTTGAGGTCAGTGAATTAGTGCCAACATGTGGCAGCTAAAATTCTGTGGCTGATTAACCATACTGGTGTTAAAGTGCTGAAGAAAATGTTTTGAGTGAAAGAAATATTGCAATACTTCAATATTTTGTATGTCTAAACCTATCATGCTGTCATCACCCAGTTGAAAAGCAATATCTTCTGCTACAGGTGTCACCTGTGTTGAGTTTCAGGGCACACATCCATTTGCTGTACTGGGGTATTACAGGTCTGTGTCTGTGAAGCTTTTCATTGAGCAGAATATGTGTAACTAGATCTGAGAGTGCCATCCATACATTGAATTAGAAACTTTTGAGTACTTTGTTGTCTTCTCCCAGCTATTATTTCCTAACAAATTGGAAGACACATCCTGAGGCTCAAGTGCCTTCAGCAGCCTGTAGTAAGTCACATGGATGCCTTGTGACTCCACAAAATTGAATCAGGAAAGGCAAAACCCTTTGTATTTTCCTTGTTGTCCCCAAATTCCTGTTCTAGCATACCTTCTTTTAATTATTGCATTCATATATGTCTATCTTCTTGTCACCAAATTCTGTTTGAGCATCATGCTTCAGTCCAGTCCCCTGCTTGTCTAAGTTCTTGAGTCTCTCTTGTCCTCTCTCTTCCTAAGTGTTTTGTGTTTAACCTCTCAGGCATTCAGGGTTGGACACTCTGCTTGGGAAATCTGGCCTTGATTCTCTCAAATCCAGCTTCTCCTTGTTTGGTGGAGAGTTTAAGCATTATCATATCTCAGAAAGAATTCTAACTTCTGGGTGTTTAAAGAAAATATGTTTCTACTTTCGCACTCTGGATCATGAGATACAAATAGGCGTTTCTGATAACATTCCTTACCCTGCCTGGCTCTGCTGCTTTTCCCATCTGCATCACATTGTAATCTTCTGGAATGTTTTTTTCCATGATTTAATCTACAAGTATTGCATAGGGATGTTAAAAAAACAACCCAAAAAATCCTCTTCCTTCCTCTGCTCTTAGACTCTGAATAAAGAAGTTATGAAGGTATTTGATGGCAGAATAGAAAGAGGAAAGAAGTGTTTCTGAAGAAAAGACATGACTTCTCTCTCCTTAGGATATAGATCTGGGCCTTCAAAATACAACCATAAATTTTCATCAGCGTTTTGTATTCAGGCCTGCCCCGTCAAACAATGAGTTTCAGGCTTCAAATAAGAAAGATCCATGTTAGGGACATCCTTCCAACAGGAAGAAATTCCAGAACTAATAAACTATCTTCCTTACACCACAGGCACAGTAACTACTTTTAGATCACTCAGATAAGGAATGGTTCCGTTTTATTTCCTGTACTACTCTACCCCTCGCAGGTGGTGTCTTGGGGAAATAAGCTTTACAATGAGAGCAAATAATAATTTTAAAATTAAAAAATATATGTGCACATATATGCTGATAAAATGTCAGTCATAGGGCAGTCCTTTTTAAACTAGGACTGATGTGATTTTTTAAACTATGAGTGGTGATTAATGTTTTACTGGAAGTTAGTGGTTTGAAATCATGAAGTTTAACAAGCTCCAGAATCCTACCACCATTAAGAAAAGCCAGAGGAATTGCTACCGCTGCTGCCCAGGTCAAAGGGACATCTTGCTGTTAGCTTCAATTAATATAGATCTCTATCAGCTTTTAGTCACAATATCCCAGGTGGTATTCCAGAAATCTCCAGCATAGCCAATGGCTGTTACTGCTCTGCAGGTTTCCAATATTGGCACCATGCTGAAGATTTGTTATACACCCACTCATTTACATTTGCAGCCAAAGCAGGTAAGCCTGCAGTGACATTGATGTTTTATAGTTTTGTATTCCGGTGAAACAATTAAAAAAATTAACTTCATAAAAATTCTCACAGGTTATCCTATGAGATCAGTTAGAAAATAATATCTTTGTAATTTCTGCCTGGCATTTAAAACCCAAAACACACCACCCAAGGAGGATATACCTTTTACAGTTTCAATATAGTTTTATACTACCTTGTTGTCTCATCTGTTGTACAAGTGATGCTACTGTATTTTGAGCTTATAAAGTTTTCTTCTGCAAATTGATTCCAATCAAAGCACCACAACTCTGAAAATCAAATTGGTTTGAGATAGGAGAACCAAAGATTGAATCTTCTTTGTTTTAAATAACAGATCTGCATTTGTCATGTTTTTATGACATTTGTAAGGATATTTTATTGTATATGTGGTTATAAGATGATAAGATAGACAACAGTTGAAGAATAAGGTGAAACTGTCATTCTGGTTTGCTGTGCAAGAAGTCAAGACCAAAGTCATTGCTGTTATTGCCCCAGTATTTCTGTTTAGCATGAAAACAAACTGCAAAATTCATAATATTTGAGGAGCGCATTTATTTGGAATATGTTGTTTAGATGTCATGTAACACCCATGTCTGATTGTTTTCTGTTAGAAGAGAAACAGTTCTTTCTGAAGAACATTTTGCTTTGTGTGTCTTAAATCCTTTAAGTTTGGTTAAATAGAACAGCTTTACAAAATGCAAGAGTGCGAATTTTTCATGGGTTTGAATTTTTTAATTAATTTTTTTTTTCCCTGTTGAATCCTGCATTTAAGCATAACTGGTTGAAAATAAATATTGAAAGAAACTAGATAAAACAGGAAGGAAAGTGATTTTTCTGTGTCCTTTATTCATTTCAGGTTGGAATATACAAAGAAAACTAACATGAAAATTCGTAGAAAAAAATGTACTTTGATAGAATTTAGGCACTTTTTTTTTAATATGGGTAAAATGAAGACATATGAGAAGATTTTTTTGTTAATATTTGCAATTTATTATTTGGTATGTGAGGGAGGTAGCTTAGGCTAAAAAAGCCTCATGAAAGGATTGATTGTATTTCAGGTTTTCCTATCAAAAGTTCTTAAACAAAAAGAAAAATGAAAAACCCCAAACCATAAATAGACCCAAAGCCAAGCTTTTAAGTAATTTGTGTGAGATGAGGGGAGTGTTAGAACATATCACTGCCACCAGGGCCATGTTGGCTACTCTATTCACTGGGGTGTTGTTTGAAAATAATAAAAGCCCTATCCTTTGCCTGATCCAAAGTGTCCACTTGCCTCCCAGGCCCTTTTGATCAGGAAAAAGTCAATGTTTCAAGCTGTGCTCTTTATTTATGTGGATAATTCCCAGCCTGACTACACACATGGCTCACCCTTACAGCTGTGGTGGCATTTAGCTGGGGAGATTTGAGAACAGAATATCTTTTTGAAGCAGCCAGCATTTATCAAAGGAGAAGTTTTTGTTTTATTTAAAATGAGGCTTTTGCTTCTGAAAGCAAGTTGTGGTGAAGTGCTTCAGTGGTGGCTCATGAACTGTGCCCTGCTGCTTTCATTCTGGTCACAGGCTCCCGTGGGGCTCTGTAGGATGGGCTTTAATGGCACCACTTTGTTGTAATAGGGGTAGAGTGGAATGTAATGAATTGCTCTGGAGCGTGGGAGGAATACCTTCATCTGCCTGCAGCTGGATTGGTGGCATGGCCAAAGCCACTGAGTTCAATTGGAGACTGCTGAGAAGTGTGCAAGTGTTCTCCGGGGCTGGGAGCCAGGAATTCGGGGGTTAAGTCTGACATCTGTCACCTCAAATCGATTCCTAACTCGGTTTTATAAATTTTTAATTCATTTTTGTCATTGACAAAACAGTTTTCTTGTCAATAAATTGCATGTTATAGTAAATTCTTACTTCATAAGTATTCCAGGAATAGTCTGCTATTAGCGTGAGTCTGTGGCTTGCTTTGATGTCCTCAGATGAAAGGTGTCACAGAGAACATGACGTTGGAGCAGAGCTGTGAAAAGTGCTGCAGCAGCAAGGCAGGAGGGGAACCCTTCATGTCTGGAAATTAAATTCTGGGAATAGCTCTGACTATTTTTTTTTTTTTTTTGCTAGTTGACTGTGACTTTCACAGTGCGTCTGACATCACTGTGCAACACAACATAATCCAGCATTTCAAAATGAAAGGTGGCATTAAAAATATTGCCTTGTCAGATGTCGGCTAACGTTCTAAGTTTTGTAGCTTGAATATTTTTTTCCACCTAAAAGCTGCTGCCAAATTCCTTTGGAGTCTGCAAGGGCTCCATTTTCTCTCCTCTCAAAACTTGAATTTTGATTTGTGTGCTAATTTATAATTCAGAACTTTGTTCATCTGGGTACATCATCATGCAAAAGCCCATGTCAAGGGTTGAATCAGAGTTAGGAGTTGCTGCACGAGTATGGTTCAGCACTGGAAAATGCACCCAGAATGTGAGCCTCAAACAAACAGTTTTTGGTGTTTTTCAGAGGCAAGATAAAGCATCCCTAACATCCAGTGCATCTAGGGGGAGAGTAAGTCAAGGAGAACAGTTTAATAAAGGTGACAAGTGTGGAATTTTGATGTAGAAGACAGAATACAGGGAAGAACAGCAGTGAAGCACAGGTTGTGCTGCTAACTGCAAAGGTGAAGGTTTGCACATTCATGAGGAAAACCATAAGCTATGGAATTGACATAAGGGCTCAGTAAACAGAATTCTAAGAAAAATCTATTCATAGCATCATAGAATGGTTTGAGTTGGAAGGGATCATAAAGAACATCTTGTTCTAACCCCTCTGCATCTTCCTCGTGGCAAAGATAGTACCACACAATTCTGCAAATCTGTCAGGACATCCACAGACTGGGCAGATATCTGCATAATAGATAGTCCTGGGATTGACTGGAACTTTGTAGAAAGAGAAAATCCCGGTGGGGTCTGAGTGTGTAAAAGCTATCTAAATGGAACAGATTCTGTTGGGCATGCCCAGGGCCTTTAGCACCTGGACTTTGAGAAAATGGAGCTATCTATAAACGTAGTGCCAAGAGCACAGACTGCTCTGCATTTACATTTTTAATTAAGTGAAAATTGAGAAAAGAGCTCTGGTGTGTTAGGCAGAAGAGAAGAGCCATCCAAATGGATCAGTTTGCAGCAGAAACTGCTGAGAGGTGAGGAGACAATAGAAACGACTGATATGGGACAGTGGTTTGATAGTATCATACCAGTAATACAAATAATGTAGGGAACTGTGGTCTGCATGGATTTAAGGACGTCACTTACCAACACAGTAATACATCTAAGGTACCAGGAGTAGAATCTACATCAGCTTGGATAAAGAGCACAGTCACTAGTTACACAAAGAGAGATGATGGCACTTCTCTGTAGCAGTGGTGGAGATGGCTGGTTTGGATTGCATTTGCAGAAGAGGGATTTGAAAATGAAGTGTGTAAAGCACTGAATTGTAACCAACTGTTGTCCTGACAACAGTTGGTTACTGTAAGTCACATTTATAAACTCTGGAGCAGCCTGGCAAACCTTATAACAAAATTAAGGAACACAGTGGCTGTGAGTCCAAAAGGACTCAGTAAACCCAGGGAATGATGTTAGAAGTAAGTGCCAGGTCTAACATGAAGAAATGGTTCCTTTAGGTACCAATGCCACAGAAAGAACTGAAATCTGTTCTTGTGGTGATACAGTGATCTATTGCCTTGATTAAAGCTTACACCAATAGAAACCAGTGACAATTTTCAGAAACTGGAGATGTGGATAAACAATGAGCAGTGGAGAGATGCTTGGAGATAGACTAGAAATAAAAATCAGGGCTGTGAAGCCCTGAAAACAAATAGTGCATGGAGCATGTTGTTCCTGAGCAAAACTTCGAATAATATTCCTACTGGAATATAGCTCAATGGTTTATTGATCAAAAGCACTGACTCCAACGCAGGCAGAAGTGCTCTCTGAGAGAGGAATTGTTTACCATTTGTTGCTGCACATCAAAAGTTACATCAATAGGTGTATAGGGTGACATGGTGACAGCTGAAACAGTACCCACATCCCCAGAGATCATGCTTTGACAAACTGCTGGGTTTTGCTTTCTCATGTCTTTGGCACACAAACTTAAAGTGACAAACACCAAGCTTGAAGGTTAAAAGAGAAGCTTTATAAGAAATGTATGCAGCTGATCTACCCTTGTACATTGTCACAGAACTGAATGCAAAAGTGAAGGAAAAGTAAGAAGAGACAACAGAAAAGATGGTTTTACTTGGGCCTGCAAATTAGCTGGCAGATGGACTGGGAAAAAACAGGGCAATCATATTCTGTTGCATTCTAAAAAAGCTGGAAAATTGGCCTATGTTGCTACAGAATCTCAGTAATTTCACTGTCAGACTTTTGACATTAAAGTATTAAATTCTCAATAACTCCTAATAAGCTTTTAAAGACACTGATTTAGCTGCAGAGGAGGAACTAAAAATGAAAATTAAGGAAAAAGCAAGAGATAAATGCATGAATCTTGGGAGTTATTCAGGAATGAAAGTTCAGCATGGTACAATAGACAATTTGGGCGTTACAAAAAGAAAGGGTGTTAAGTGTTCAAGCTGACAAACTCCAGAAATTGAACTTTGTGAATTTTGTGGTAATTTCTAGTTGCAGATATCAGGGCCTGGAAGAAAGAAGACGTAGTTTTATCTTGGTGCAGGGGAGACAACTGTGCTGAGATTTGGCTTTCCTCTTTGGGACACATAAAGGAGCAATCTTTCTGAGGAACAGTTTGATAGTGGATTGTTATTTTGGGTGGAACCCCATGTCTCGATTTGGAGGAGTTTGATGCTCTGCAGTGTGCACGCCAGGCTCTGCTCTCCAGGGTTTTTGGGAGGAGCTGGCAGGTGCCTGCCCTCTGGTGCAGAGCCAGCTCAGCAGCCTCCTGCCTGCTGCTGCTTTTCCCTGAAGGGCTGCAGACAGGGGCAGCAGCTCCAGGGCTGGGAGCAGCTCCTGGCTGTGATCTCAGGCTGCTCTGTCCCTTTGCCCTGCCCCACCAATTACTGAGTGGGGCTGTGACAGATGTCAGCCCAGCCCCAGAAGAGGGGAGCTCACAGAGAGCTTTGGATTTAAGGGGAGTGTGCACGCCTGCTGGGTGTGTGCCACATGATGATGTGCCTCTGTGACATTCACATTCTCTGGACAGACAGACATAATTCTGTCTCTCAGGAGAAGCACACAGAGAAGAGAAAACAGTCTTTATCTCTGCTCCTTTGTTTTCCCCATGTGGAATGTGGTATGGAGATTGTTTACCTGCAGTGATGGCTGGGTTGGATTCTGGTGAAGGTGTTTGGGTTCAGTGACCAATGGATCCAGCTGTGGCTCAGGCTCTCAGCAGAAAGTCACAAGTTCGTAGTTAGATAGGTAAGTAAGAAGTAATTATGTAAAATATTATAGCATCTCTTTAAATAGTATATTAATGTAACATAGTATAGTTTTAATAAAGCAGGTCCTTCTGCCTCCTGGTCTGGAGCAGACATCATCATTTCCTCCCATCGGGGGTCACCTGATTTTCCGATGTGCCTCGTGTGACACGAAGGCTACGTGCCATCAGCCTGGCCAGGGATAAGCAGCCACCAAGGGACATGGATGTTCTGGGGACCCTTATCTAGCTCTGGTAAGCTCCCAAAGCAGCAGTGAAATTGGATGCTTTGCATGCCCAGATGTTAAGAGCAGAAGGCTGCCTGTAACAGGAGATCTGAAGAGATTGGGGTTAACTAAGTAGGGATTTTATTGACAAACCTTTTAAAATGCTTCATGCCTTCAGCAATTAAGTATAACACATATCCTGAGAGGCACGAGTCTCCTCTGTGTCTCCCAGTTGACTGATTCAAGTGGAATACATTTCTAGGGAGAAGAGAAAGGAAAAAAAATGCCCCATGTTGTTTTGTAGTGTTGACATAATTCCCTGCCCTGCAAGACCAAGAATGAATACTAAATCTACCTTCTGTTAGGTCAGTTATGGCATCCACTCAAATGTCCTATTTTGAATATTGTTGCATCCATAGAAGAATCTCGATTTCTTTTCACAGGCTTGTACACATGCCAATATACAAAGAGAATAAAATAAATCTTCGCAAGAAGATATGTAGGCATTTCCAAGTTGTTTTGTTTTACAAATAGATGTGGTCAACTTTCACTCGTGTTCTTGAATTTTGCTAATTTTGTCCATTTACAGTGAATGTGAGATAACCTCAAGTCAAAATTAGCGCTCTGAATTGTTTGAAAACCACTGTTTCCAGCCTGTGCTGAAAATTTTGAGGTTTTTATATTTTAGTTAGAGCTGGAAAATTCTGGCTTTGTTCATATTATATATATATAAACACACACACACTTCTCTTTTGTTCTTATCTATAAATACATGTATATACTTTTGGTCCCCTTGCTCATTTAATTGCATAGCTATAATAGATGATGCACACTGAAATTGATGATGTTCAGTGTTTTGCTTCTCAAGTTTACAATTTTGATCTTTAGATAAAGTGTGCCTTACTGAAAATTTCAGTTAAATCACTGTGTGTTTTGCCTTTGTGGAATAAGTGTTTCCTCATTAAAAACCAGGATACCAAAGAACCGGCTAAATCTTCCACGTGGAAAATGTTCTGCTTCATGCTGTCAAGAGAGCCATGCAAAACTCTGCAGTGTAAATATGTCTTTTGCTTGGACCCCTGGAGGCAGGGATATTTGAGGGTAGGTACCCCGATTCCAGTCATTTTTCTGTTCTAGGGAGTCTGTGGGTGCTTGTGGAGCTCTAATTGCTGGGAATGGCTCTGCTGGCAGCTCGTTCCTGCCTCTGCTCCTGCACCTCTGAGCCTGCCTGTGTGCTTTGGCTTTCAGGGCCTTGTGTGACCCAGATAGGAAATGAGCTGGGATCATTGCAAGGCATTTAAAATAATTGGGTATCAACAGCTGGCTTTATGGGAAGCTAACAGTGTAAATCCAGAGAGTTTTTATGATTTCAATGGGTATTTTTTCCTAGCGTATAAAGCGGATCCAAGTAATTTTGGCTGGGAAACAGTTTCCCAACTTATTTCTATAATGATACCTTAGAGTTTTTCATTATAGTGAAAACCTCTAGTAGGTCTGAAGGGAAAAATTACCTCCACTGTTTCCAGACACCCAATATGTTTTCTCTGTGCTTGAATTTATGAGTTTTGGCAAAGATAACTCACAATATGATCAGGTTTCAGGGCAGTGGTTTCTTGCACTGAATCCCAAACAAAAGTGTAACTGTTCAGAAGGTTCCAATGTGTCTTTGGTGATGTAAAAATATGGAACAATGCTTTCCAAAATCCTGCCAGTCTTTTTGTCTCAGTGTATTATTTACTACACAGTGTATTGAAAGAATATTTGAAGTACAATTTAGTTCTCATCTTCTTTGAATGCTTTTACAGCATAAATTGCAGTCCCTGTCAAAAAGAGCAAGATTTGACTGTTGATGACAATTTTTTTTTTCTATTGCTTTGTTAGTAGATTCAAATGTACCTGTTCATTATATACCTTTCCTGGAAGAAAAGTGCTTGAATCAAATGAGAGGTGTAATGCAGAATTCGTCTCAGATTGGGACGTTAGACTGGGTCAGAACAGGTATTTCAGGTATTTCCATCTTGGGAAATTTGTTTCAATGCTTTGACATTTTGGTTTCAATTAAATCAATTAAATTTACTTTTTTTTTTTTTAACTTATAAATGTTGAAAATATCTTCTCTTAAATGGAATTTTCTTTTTTTCCATCTTTGTTGCATCTTCTATGGCCTTAAATGCACCACGCTTGAGAGTGCAAACAAAAAGCTTCTGATTCATAACCAGAAAGGGGTGTGGGTGTGTGCATTGGAGTCATGTAAATTGATGTCCCCAGAAATGAAAAGTGTTCTGTTATCCTAAAGGAAATATGTTATTTTTTTAAGAATTACATTGTCATTGCCCTTCAGAAATTCTGATTTTTCATGTGGAAACTGCAGTTTCCTCTGGAGTAGTCTATAGAAAATTCCTGAATAGCTTTGCTAAAGCTGTAAAAGATGCTGTTTTTACTTTTAGCCAGACTATCTATTGCCTTACTCTGCTAAAAAGAAACTTCAGTGGCACTGATTAGAGATATCTCAGACAGAAAAGTACACACTCCACATATGTTAAAGTGATAGAATCTGACATTGCAAGTGCTTGCATCTTATCTCATTCATGTCTCATGGAGTTTCATTCCTGAAACTCTGAAACTCAATGGATTTGTTCTGATGTTCGTTTACATGAGACAAGAATCAAGCTAATGCCCTCCATTTATTCTGTAGGTGTTTCCATTGAAACATTTTTTTAGTTATCAGCTAGTGTGTCCTGCCTGTTTCTGCTGCTCTCACTGAGGGTTGGACAGGAGATTTCTCCAATGTTGTGTCTTTGTAGATTGGATCATCTTGTGATACTGAATCATGCTGGTTGTCACTGGCAAAGCAGCAGGTTCCTCCTAGCCCTCTTCCCTGTGTGGTTCTGTTTGATGGGATTCTTATATGCTTTCCAACCACTTTGTAATCTCAGTTTCATCTGTGACTTCAAGCTTTCCTTTGAGCACATCAAACTACATTGTTGAAGCTTTCTTTTTTTTTTTTTTATCTGCATAGGAATCCAGGAAAAGCTCAGGTCTTGCTGTCTCAGCAGGACACAGAGGGTGTGATTTATGTCTGGATAACAGCACAGGTTGAATTATTGTAGTAGCTGGTTCACAGCCTCCCAGATTGGCTGCTACATGGTGTTCTTAAGTTTGTGCAAAATTCACTCTATGTGCTAAAGGACATCCAGTTAAATGTGTCTGAAATCAGCACACCACACCTGTACAGGGCAGTGAATTATGCTGGAATGTGGCATTGTTTAAACCTAAAAGGTTTTAACTATTCTCCCCTCCCCACCTGCCTGTGTCCTGGACTATCCCAGTGTCTGTGTGAAGTATGAATGGATTTAATGAATGTAACACCTCATGCAGAGGTTGTCTCACAACCCTCACTCATTGTCCTTGAGGACCTTGGGCACTGCTGGTGTCCAGTGCTGGTCATGTTGCTGCTTTCCTCTGGTGCAGAAACTCTGATTCCCTTCAGAGTCTATCCCAAGTAACCTGGGAATTTCCTTTGACAGAGGTTATGAGTTTCAAAGGAATTAAGTTGTTTTTATTTTTGCATTCACCAGTTTTATGGTTATAATATTTTGATTTATAATTGCTTAGTTCTGCTGGTTGTTAATTGACTAATGACATATGTAATACTTTGGACATTCCACTTTGGGTACTTTGTTTACAGGAATGTTGGAAATCTTGAAACAGGGTCCCATTAAGTTGAACTCTGAAAACTTTCAAATATCTTGAGTCACTGGTTCTTTTGAAAATCTTAACCAGCGTGCCTTCACCTGTCCAGAAATCATATTTACAAGATGTGTTTGACAGGGGGTTGTTAACTGCAGAAATCCAGCCTTTCCTATGAAACTGAAGTAAAGATTCATAATCATGCATGGATCGAAGTATTCTTCATCTGTCAAAACTTTGCTAATGCAGATAGGATCATTAAAATTACTTTTCTATCTATAAAGTATAGTTTATATGGCACCAAAAGTCTTTGAATACAGAATTAACTTTCTGAAATGGGCAATTACATTAGTTAATGCATTTAAACATTAAGAGTAATAAAAAACAAAATCCTTTAGGTAATTTAGGGATGTGAGATGATTTTTAAAAATACTTTAGTGGAGGAATGATATTAAAATTTTAAAAAGTTAAGTTTACAGTAAGTGCATTTAAATTATTTTCAAACTGTTTTTTGTAGCTACAAGTTTCTTTTTCAGCAGAGATTCTTCTTTCTTCCAAATGGTAAATAATACTCCATGTTCTTCCATTTGCATAAAGGAGAGAGTACCACTGCTTTCTTGAAAACTGTTCAGAATAACTGTTAAATCCTACTGGGGTGGGACAAGATTGGAAAGATTCTCATTGTTTATCTGAGTTTCCACTACCTGCAGAGGCTGGACAGGGCACGTGGTCAATTCCAGCACTCCTGGAGCTGACAGTGGTGTGAGGGCATCATGTGTATCATATGGGTCCATCTCAGGTGTAACACCAGCTCTTTCTAAGGAGGTTGCTGAGGCTGAACTTCTCTGCCTGTTCCTGACTAGAGGTGTTGCTGATATTTGGGTCAAGGACGGTGTCACTCACTACTCCATCCTGCTGGTCAGGACCAATTTTAGGCCACAGAAAGGGAAGTCTAACATAGCCTTCAGCTTTCTTACCCACTGTGTCCTCTGTGCCACTCAAAGATGTGGGCTTCTCTCAAAAAAAGACTTTTACTCCTTTGAGCCTGAATTCAAGATAATACCCTGTACTGCAATAAAGCAATGCACCAAGAAAAAAAAAAAGTTTTAAAATTCAATTTTTAATGCTTCTTTTCAGATAATTAAAATATCTTTACAATCCTTCTGTCTTTACCCTTCTGCTGATGGTGTGAGCTCTAGTTTTCACCCTTTTGCACTGGCAATGTAGTTATATAGTGCTGTGGCTGTGGGCAGATGTGCTGCCAGGACAACTCTCATGCAGAAAATTCAGTCCACATGGACTCGAGAGAAGGGATGGACATGAGCTGGTGTTCATATAAGCTGGTGCTGGGTCAAGGTACTGACTTGAACATTTTTCTTGCACTCAATGTGGAGCATTTGAAAGTCCTATCTGTATATAAGCCTGAACTTGCCTTGCAGAGATACATGCATTATTTACAACCATAAATGTTTCCGACCCTTTCATAAAGCTA
Organism: Taeniopygia guttata; assembly: GCF_048771995.1. Taxonomy (NCBI): domain Eukaryota; kingdom Metazoa; phylum Chordata; class Aves; order Passeriformes; family Estrildidae; genus Taeniopygia; species Taeniopygia guttata. Next base: position 32,564,924 of record NC_133032.1, on the reverse strand, counting down.
GCCTCTAATACTTATTTCTGTGACATTTTGCAGTCCTGAGGTGGTAAGTAATCAGCTGAGGTTAGTGATATCATCCAGTATGCTTTTAGCCTGGTGTGCTCATGAGGCTTTACAATACTCAGGTGGAAGCCTGAGAGAAGCTAATAAGTTTCTCAAATATGAATCAGTTGCTACGAATTAAAATTGGGTTGACTCAAATCCTTGGACCCAACCATTTCTTAGCATGTTTAGCTTAGGACCCATCTCAGATAAGAGGCAATAACCAAGCCAATATATTGTCTGCTGGTGGAATTCATGATTGCTGCAGCTTGCTGAGGTAAATATTGTGGATGAACTTTTAATAGTTCAATAATTTCCTGACCTCAGCTAATGGAGATAACTGTAACTGGATCTCTTGCTGCGGGGTATAACAGGGTCTCCTGTAAAGTCAGGAGAAAGTTTGTCCTTTCCTGGTACTTAACTTTCACTAAGATCTCAGTACTGCAGGGAGCCGACTCAATATGCAGCTGGTTTGATCTGTGTCTTGTCATGTGTGTTCCTAAAGGATTAAAACACAAATACTCCAGAGACCGAGTTCAGTGTTTTAAATGCATGAAATAAAATTTAAGAAACATAATATTTGTTGTAGTATTTTCTTCACATCGAGGTTAAAACTTAGGGTGTATTTTAGATAATGTCTTAAAACTTAGCATTTTGGAAATAGGGGTTTCCAGTTTCAATGCAGAGATGCATCTCATGTAAAAGTAGCAGAAAAAAAAATTGCAATTTTGGTAAAAATGAATAAAGGGAAGCCTTGTAACTCTTGTTTGCCTTGTTTGGACTGTGTGAGTTTGGAATTTCAGGACTGGAGACTGATAGGTATTTTTATCATTGCCTGCAATGCTCATTAAAATACAAAGCACACTGCTTGGGCTTTGAGCTTGCACATATTTACATTCATGTACAAATGTAGGCAAAATTTAATGAAAATGTCAGTCCCTCCAGGCAAGATAGGGAACAGATAAAGATGTGTTTAGACAGAAGCCTGGAGGCACACACAGATGTTTGAGGGACAGTGAGCTGGAGAGCTCCTTCAGTCTGCTGCCTCTGTGGAGGTTAAGGGTGGAGATCCATGAGGCAGCAAAAATACAAGGGTTAAGGATGTCTTAGAATCCATGAAAATGGTCAGGTAGAAAGGTGATGGGATCAATAGCCCAGCTGAAATGCCTCTACACTGATGCCCACAGCAACAACCAGGAGGAGATGGGAGCCACTGCTCAGCACCAGCGTGGCCAGCAGGGCTTGTCCTGCTGCACTCAGCACTGGTGGGGCTGCACTTCAGATCCTCTGATCACTTTTGGGCCACAGGCTAAAAGAAAGGTCTTGGAGTGTGTCTGAGGAAGGGCAATGGAGCAGGTGAAGGGTCTAAAGCACAAGCCCCCAAAATGTTTACAAAGCACTGGGACAGGTGCCCAGGGAAGTGATGGAGTCACCTTTCTTCCCTGGAGATATTTAAAGGACAAGCAGAAGTGGCATCTGGGGACATGGCAGACTTTGCAGTGCAGGGTGGACAACTGGATTTGGTGATCTTAGAAGTGTTTTCCAACCTAAGGGATTCTTTGATATAATATATATGTATAAAATCCCTTTTAGAGTGACCTGAGGACATCAGAAGCAGCTGTGAGATCACATGCAACCTGAACCAGTCACTGTTTAGTTGGAGAGTGGTTTAAGTGTTATGGTAAGATGAGACATGCAGAAGGAGGGAAGGGCCATAAAGTTTAATGCTAACCAGCAAACATCCCCTCTTGCTAATGTACATATTACAGAAGAATTTTTCTGTCAGCCTCCTTTGCAAAATTAAGCTTTCAACTTGAAGCCTCATTGTAAAAGAGAGACAAAACCTGATTTCACTCCCATATGCTTCGGAGTAAATCAAGCATCACTTTAAGAAAGTCAGTGAACCAAGCTCTTATGTGATATAAGTTGGCACTGATGATAAGCAAGCTATTTCAGTTTATACTAAGTAAGAATCAGCTGTAATTAAGAGCTGAACAGTCAAGTAGGTGTGACTAAAATCAGGTCAACAGACTAGAAACCTTAAATATCTCCTTTTGCTAGAGCTGTGTAAGGATAGCTTTGAGGCTTTTCCATGAAGGGCAAAGTGGTGAGGTTTCTACAGATTTGATGCTGATCTGAGTGAAGGCAGAAACCTGTGAAATTTCTGTGATTTGTGAGTAGAAATCTCATCAGCATACTCTTTTCTCTAGTTTTCATGGATCTCCATCAGCAGAAGTGTCAATAACTGAAGCACTTAAGCCTTTTCAGTGTTTTGAACACATTGCTTGGTTTGTATAGCAACTGCAGAAATCAAGTGCTCAGTGTAAGTGTCCTTCCAATCATCCTAGGGACTCAGTCTGGATGCAAATATCTCATAACCTGTAGGTAAGTCCTCTCATGTGTTAGTTAACTGAGACCATGAATATTTTCATGCCTGGGCTACACTGTTCTCATAACAACTTAGGTATCTTATCTAAACATCCCTTCCTCTGATGAATGAGTCAAGAGGATGAGTATCACATGAGATACAAAATGTGTTATGTTAAATTTCCATTTCCTTGAGGGAAAACTTATAAAAGAGTGAAAATTATTAATTACCCATTTCTTTAACAACTGTAATATTCAAGTAAAACTGAGGAGATTCCCTATAGTTTATTGGAGGAAATAATTTCTTAGATTAGTGGTGCTAGATGAAATCTGCTGTGTTGCTCCCTGATGTTTGTCTGCATTGGAAGGACATTCATCTTGTTGGATGGTTGGATGTTTTTCTAGACCAAAATCTTGGCCTGACAAAGCCATGTTCATGTGCAGTTTGCCAGTAAGAGCTTCTTGGGCTCCTTCAGGGGAAAAGAGGGAGATCTGTAGTGCTCTCACTTCCCTCAGACATCTACCCTGCAGCAGTTTTGCATGTCCTGAGAGCCTGAGAGCTCACAGGGCGGAGCTGGAGCTAAACAGATGTGATGCTTTCATAAAACATCATGTGTTCTGCATCGATGGGGGAAGCCTCTTCCAAGGCTCGGAGGAATAACACTATTTTTGCTTTCTAAAGTTCAACAAGGCTGAAAAGTAAAGGAATAATGCAACAATGCAATGGTTAACTTGGACTAGCTGTCTTGAATTGAAGAAGTCAAGGCACTGCTGTTGCTTGGTTGCTCAGTTGGTGTTAAATTTTCCCAGAGTGCACACAGGATGTGTCAGAGCCATGTGGCAAGGAAGGCAATTAGCTGTGCAGAGGAGATAAGCCATGAGCTGGTGCTCGTTGTGTGTACTTAGGGATAGCAAGGTAGCATAATGTGTGCTGCATTTCCACCTGCAGTGCTCCTCAGAGCTGCTCATTTCTGTGTGCTTGGTCTGAAGAGTTCCTTAAGAACCAGACTGATTTACAGGCAGCCTGAATTTTACACATTGCATCAGAGAGGGAGTTTGCACAGATTGAGAGAACAAAGCACAAGGCAGTGCTGAATCCACTGAGCACAAACATGCCTCAGTGAATAGCACTCCCTGAGCTTATTTAGCACCATATGCTGCAAAATGTGCTAAACAAAGAACAAATTGCTGCTTTAAAGAGCTTCCAGACAAAAGAATACGAATCCATATGATACAGTGAATAATCTGTGCCAGATAAGCCTTCTAGCTGAAATGTTCAGAAGTTCTTAATTGGAAGGAGCAAAGGAATGTAAGTGGGAGTTATGTGTATATCATTAGGAAGAGAACAAATGTCTCCAGCTTTAACTAATGTTGACTACAACAGATTAAAATAAAAAGGAACAAACTGACACTTGATTTGAAGCCTGAGATGAGTGTTAATTTGAATTTTCTTGATGTACCTGGCTTGTTTCATAGTCTCAGGATTACTTAATTGGACACTGTGCTATTTTAATTTAAGAAAGGTGAGGTTATTAAAAATTACAGAACAAAACAACAAAAAAAACCCCAACCCTAAACAAAAAAAAAACCCCTCAAATCCCTTTCAAGTCAGATACTATTAGAATTTGATAGTCTGTGACTTTGAATAGGGTTTGACTCACTGTACCAAATATCCCCAGCTCAATCTCAGCTTTTTTTCTATTCAAGCACTGCTTTCAGCTCTCCTGTCAAATAAGTTGCTGCTGATGGGTACCCTGTGATGCCTCAGAGGTGAAGATGTTTTTGAGGGTGATCTTCTTCCACGGAAGTTCAGCTTTTCAAAACTACAGAGTGGATGGGAGAGAGGATTTGCTCACCTGAAACTTAAATGCCAGTTGTTGTCCAAGCAATGCGTATATTGTTCTCATTTACTGACGCTCAGCTTTGATAGGACGGAGAGTTATGGAAGGATCTAAGGCAGGGAAAATATATTTAAATTTGAGCCCAAAGCCTTGACTCTACAGTGGTCAGGACAGCATTGTATTATTGTGCTTTGTTGAGACATCTCAAGAGCCTGTGTGGCAGTGCTGCTTAGGCACCCATTGAAATCAGTTTTAAGGAATGCCAGAGAAATGATAAGATGAATTATACTCAGTGAAAGTACAAGGATAGACCATTCAGAGCTTGCTTTTTCATATTCCAGTCAGGTAAAAAAATCTCATTTTCTAGTGGGAAATAGAATTAACTTCTCTAAGACCTCTTGAAATCTCTTGTTCATTTAAAGTTTGTATTGTCTCTTCCCTGATTTAGTGCTCTCTCATGCTGAAGTTCCTCTCCTGCTGTGTGGAGGAAAATACAGTATTTAGGGAGAGACTTTACATTGACTCTTAAATCTTTATGTTTGGGTAATTTGCAGGTTGAAATGCTGCCATGTGTAGTAGCCAACATTTCTCATCTCAGGCTTTTTCCTCACTGGAGATGTTCTTATCTTTTCACCAGAACACATATTGCAATCACACCTGATTGTGGGTATAAACCTTATGGCTGCTTTCCCCATAAGTAATCTGAACAACTTGAATGTAAATAATGTCAAAAATGTGACCTTTGTCCCTAATCCTGCCATTTTGGAAAAGCATTTTGGAGGATGATTTTAAATGCAACACTTCTGCATCCTACAGCATTGTCACATTTACAGTTCAGTCCTTGCTTCCATAAACTTTTAAAGCAACAACACTGACAGTTCAAGCAAGCAGAGTTATTCAGTTCTGTGCAGATCCTGAGAATCAATGAAATTATGATGTCAGAAAGATTCAAGCCTTGCTTTAATCAACCAAAAATATTGACAGAAAACAAATAAAATAATTTTTTCAAGTGAACCTGGGCATTTTATCTCATGCATCCAAGAACTTTTCTTGGACATGACAATGTGACTTGAGAACATTGTTTTATCAAATACTATTCCAGCTGTAGGATCCCATACCCTGCAACTGAAAACACCTTTAATGTTCTTGTTTCTTGCAGTTTTCTGTGATGCCCAGTGTAGGAAATATTTCTGAGGTAAATAAGCAATAAACCTGTCACTGAATGAATTCTGTTTGTTCAAAGAGACAATGACTGTCCTTGATGCAAAAGCTGTACTTTCAGCTTTGTGAAAGATGGAACTGCAGGAAGAGAAACTGCGCTCAAAATATGTTTCTGTGAGCACTTGTATTAAACCTGAGTTTTTCTCAAGTGTTTGTAACAAGTACAGCAATTCAGAATATTTTTTTTTTTTGTAATGATGGAATAAATAAGTAAATGAGCACAGCTTGAAATTTGGAAGCTTTTCGCATCTAATTTATTTAATGTATTTATTTAACATATCGAGATATTACAGCTGAAACTGCGGAATTCTTGATGGAAATTAGTATTTGGATTCAACATGCCTATAATTAAACCAGAATTGATGAGCTTAAACCATGTTGTCAATAAGAGCCATGGGAGGGCAAAATGGTAAAAATTATGTCTAAATGTTTCTAGTAGAGACAATGACACTTATATGCCAGTAGTTCTACTACAGTTTGAAGAGAGAAGATATATTTCAAATTCTGCCTATATTTTTTAAAGTTTACAAAATACAAATTAAGTAGAATTGGAGGATGGGCTTCATCAGGCAGGCACTTACATGTCCTCCTCACCTGGCACACTTGGTAAGAATTTAGGTGTGTGAAATCTTCTCTTCATTTGCTCCATCAGCATGTGCTTAACAGCTTCATGTGTGAAAGCAATCAGGAAAAGAAAACAAAGCATCCAGCATCTGTGTGGGGCCTTTCAGGCAGCAAACAAATGGCTAATAAAGCATTGACCTAAACCAATTGCTGCCAAATGGGCACACACAGGAGGCATCTGCACAGCCCAGGATGGAGAAAGGAAAACCACCTTTCTGAAGCTGCAGCATTTCCACACATATAAAGAAGGAGGTAACTGCAGTATTTTAAATATAATTAAGTTACAATTTTACAGAGGAGTACAAGCCTGTGAGTTACAAAGGAGGCACATTTGATATGGTGGAATGTATAATTTGGTCAAATTATGGTGCCTGGGGCATAACCAGTTATCATCAAGGCTTCTCTGAAAAGTGAAATTAGGTTTTCTGAGGAATCCCCTGAAAAAGTAGGACTGTCAAAAGAGCCAGCAGCGCTATCACAGGAGTGACTATCACACTGCAGGAGGATGTGGGGTACCATGAGTCATGGGTTTTGGTGCCTGGTCAGAAAAGGAGAGGTGAGAGCTGTGGGATTGTCTTGATTTCTTGTGGATATCCTCACTGTAGCTTTGGGATACACAAGGTGTTTTGGGAATGGACTCCTCTGCTGCTCCTGTAGCCAGCAAATGTCCCCAGCCTGGCCACAGTGAAGTGACTCAGAAGAAGCCCTCCAGGTGGGAATTAGGAGAGCTCTGCAAGAGAGAGCCCATAACTGGGGTAGCATCTGTTGCAATGGGCTGCTGTTCATTTGCTTAAAATGCAGATAAATTGCAGTTTGAGATGAAACTTCTCATATGATAAATTTGGCCTTGTTCTGGATAGTTTGGCACTGACACTTCTATAATGTATTTTCCTGAAGGAAGGAGATAATGCTGTGGGTTTTACTGTGATTTCTCTGCTGTAAATTTGATGCTATTGCTGTTTTTTGTTTTCCATTCTGCTCATTTGACATTGTTGAATTCCCATGAAATAAGGATAAAAGTAATCTTAGAAGCAAGGTTTAAACATTGTTTTTCTGGTTTTTGAGATACAAAAGTCATACTAAACTTATTTTCAGACTGTTTTCTTCCATATTTTCCTCCTTTCCCTGCTGATGTTTCTAGGCAATATAGAACCCTAGAGCAGCAGTAAGAAAAGGCAGTGTGGGCTGCACCCCCAGCAATGTTTTGATATTTTGCTCTTTCTGTAACTGTGAATAACACAGAGTTTACTTTTGTTGATGACAAATAGGTACCATGGGTTACCCTGGAAAACAGACATGTGCTGGGCCCGGCCTGAGAGCTCTGATAAACACTCCTGTTTATATGGCATTTTCTATTAGATCTGGATACAGCATTAAATTCAAATGCAACTGTCAGGCAACCTTCTTGCATATTCTATCAGTCCCAAATTGCCAAACAATGTCAGGAATTAGAGTAATTCAAAATATAAGACTGAATTCATAGAGCAGCTGGCCTTTGTCTCTGCACAAGGCTAACTCAGATTTCACATGGCCAAGCTGAGATGCTTCAAGTCATATTAGAGATTTCTAACATCTTTAGTCAGACCTTGCATCTCTATCAAAGATGCTTATTTGAATGTGGCCATCTGTGAATTGCTGACAGATTTTCTGTGCTCACAGCATATGTTGAGCAAACAAATATAAAATAGAGCATAGAAAAGTGGGTATTGGAAGGGTGATGATAAAAAACATTGCCTCATCTCTTGTTGAAGGCTCCAGGACTGGGCTGGACTGTGGACTTAGGTTTGAGCAAATCTGCTGGTCATAGCTCAGGGCTTTAGGGCAATGGCTCTGTGCATGTAGATACAGACTGGAGAGTTGATAAATGAGGCAAATGGGCTTGTAAGCAAATTCTGCTCATTTTAAAATATGGACAGTATAGAGTTAAGCTAGCTTTTACTGTCTGGAATGGAGCAGCCAGTAGATTTCCTCCTTTTAACCTTACAACTAGTCTCAAGAGCTACTTCAGCAGGCAGAATCAAGCATCCCTTATTAGTTCCCTCCTCTGACTGGATTACTGAGTGAAATTCTGTGGTCTTCATTATTCAGGAGGTCAGATTTAAAGATAATGGTGGTCCTGCTGCCTGTGAAATCTAGTACTTGTGCAGTTCTGGAGGGTTAAGGATCAGGAGCTGGATTCTGGTGTCATGCCCTGGCATTATCTCTCCTTGTTATTCAGTTCTGTAATGCTGTGAAGCCACACTATTACTTGTGTGATTCCCAGAGGGGAAAGCAATTTGCAGCATTTTATTATTCTTTACAAACCAACAACCAGAGAAAGCAAGATCTGCCATAACTTTTAAAAGATGATGGGCAAAATGGAAGTGAAAAAACAAAACTTGTAATTAGTGGCTGCTTTCAGTGATAGCTGTGTTTTTAGTGTGGCTAATTCTGTGTCTCAGTTTCATTTTCAGCCAGATGGTTTATACCTTTCCTGAAGTGCTTTGCAATGCTGTGAGAGTGCTCTGGAGGACAGGGTACCATTATGGTGTGTCACTTCTATTTTCTGGGTAAAAGTGACCACCAATAGTTTGACCAACTTCCATCCTCCCCAGTGGCAGGAGTGTGCAGAATAGCTGGAAGCAGCATAGGAGAAGTAGCAAGGGAAGCAGCATGGAGGGAAGCAGGGCACTACAGGGGAGAGCTCAGGCACAATTGCTCCACAGCAGCCAATTGCCTTGAGCTGCTCTCCTTTCCATGACTTTTGGGATGGAGGGAAGAGCTGCTGTACTTTTAATAGAAATGTACCAGCTTTACAATTACTTTGCCCTTTTGGCCAGAGGAATGTGCTGTACTCAAAACACTAATTTAAAACCAAGAATTTCTAAAAAAAAGTATGAATAGTATGAATGAAAGAGCCGTTTCAAGGAACAAAGATGCTTTTATATTTATTTTGGGTTAAGCTTGTTTGTAGAAAATCTATCTGTTCCTGTTCTCTCTGGACTAATACATCAGACTGTGACTTGTCCTGTCTGCTTGCATTAATAACACTGCTTTATGATAAATGTTATAACACAGTGTGACTCAGATGAGTTTTCTCATGCCTTCAATGCAGGACTGTCACAATGAAACCTTAAAGAATGTGCATCTTTTGATTCACCACTCCATCAGCACTGCACTGATCCTCCAGCCATTTTTAGAGCTATTTGTTTTATCTTTGCCATGTATGGCTTTGCTTTTGCTTTTAGAATCCCAATGGAATTTTCAAACTGATCTATCAAAGGCCAAGGTGATCTGGTATGAATAAAAGAAAAGAAATAGGAAGAAGAAAAGTGGGACTTTTGAAACCTGTCAAATTGTTGTATAATGTTCTTCACATTCAGGCCAAAACTCAAGAAGAAAAGTTTGATTTTTAACACTGGTTTTTCCAGGACAGAAAAGTGTTCCAAAGAAGACCTGGGAAACTCTTTCTGAGAACTGTCACAACCAGTGCAGACCATGTGATAAGTCTGAGAACAATGTCTTTATTATTTTGTTTTGTATCCAGCAGAATAAAAAAAATATAATTCTCTAACTCTCTCATAAGATATAAAATATCAGATAAATTTTCTTGCTAAAATGTATCAGATTTTTATAAACAAAGGTCTCTGGCATTTCCCAGTTCAGCATAGGAAAATTCTGAAATGTGTGTTGAGACATTTCTTTCCAAACTCTTTTTTGCATTATTTACATCCACTGTGGGATATCTTGGATTGGGCCACTGACACATCACAGGGAAGTTTTCTTTCCCTAGAAGTGGCATAAGTGGTGGAACATCTCCTGAAATGGGTAATTTTTTCAACAAGGAGCTATAGGGCATGAGTGGGGTGAGCACAGAAACAAAGCTAAGAGCTTGTTCTAGCTAGAACTTCCATATCCCAGAAATAGTAATACTTAACCCACCAGGATTTTGTGAATCCTAGTCAAATGAAATTGCAATGCATGAATATTGTGCCAAACTTCTATTAGCTATTTTGAAGTTATAAATTTTTTTTATAATCTCAAGTATGCTAAAATTGTTCCTGATCTCCTGCCTGCCTATTTAATTTTAACCAATGTTGACAGCAAGAGCTGGTAGAAGTATTCTGAATTAAAATTAAAAGTCAGTAAAAAAAACCCCAAATTATTTTTGTAAAATAATTAATTAATTTTGTTGAATGGACTCAATTTGTAACACACTCTGTCCTGTTAAACAAAGATAACAATGTAATAGATCTCCACAACATCCAGACACCTGAGGCAGGCATTTCTTTATAAAATTCAGGGACCAGACTGTCCTCTCCTATTCTGTCTCCTTCACTTTCTGTATGTACACACAGACATATAATTATAAATGACATGTCATTTTTTTGAGGGCAGAATTTGGTTCTGAGCTAGGTACAGTGTGTTTGTGGAACTAATAGCTATAATATTTCTTTTGAAATGTTATATTCTGTCTCCTGTTTCTATTTTGTTTGCCCTCCAGGTAATCAAATCCATTTATGGTCAACTGATATCAAGTGAGACATGACTGTAGTGATTGTATAAGTTAGGAAAACTGAAAGTGGGAGTTAAATTTTTTAGATTATCCTCTGCTCAGCAGTCAGTGCATGTACTGTTGACAAAAGAAGAAATCACTCTGCAAAAGGAGAGACATATATTTTGGTTAAAGTTCTTGTATGCATAGAAGGCATGAATAGAAGTGGCAAAGAACTTAATTTTACTGGCAAAAATAGTAGTTTTGCACAAAACTCTTAACATTGTATGATTTGAAGTGATACATTGCTCAAAAATCTTGTGTGCTAGACTGATAATGCTTCAATAGTAATATCTAAGGGTGAAATGAAAATCAAATGAAAATGTGTGTGGAGCCACTCTGAAGATCTGTTCCTGTGTGTGTTAGAAATGTCATTCTCCATACTGAAGAAAACACACATCAGTATCATTTCTGGTGCCCTTCATGCACTGAGTGTTTCAGTGTGTAGTAAAAGGTCTCAGAACTGACAGAATAGAAAATTCTCTTGTGTTTCACAATCTTTGTGCTCTTCCCACTTTTTGAGGCAAGAAGAGATACATGATAAGAGAAAGGGAAAGCAAGGGAAATCTCGGTTTCTTTGGGACTGTATGACTTCAGGTGTCATTGCCCTGTGCTAGTTATATCCCCATCTGTGTCTGGGTGTGCTGCCTTTTGTATTTGTGCAGGCTAGAACAGCAAGTCAAGAGCTGCTGGGACTCAGAAAACAATTTTGGTATGAAGTAATTGTGTTTTCTCAAGTGGAATTCAGCTCAGAAGTGGAGGGGATGCCAGGCACTCAGAGATATTGTTCCCTGAATCCTTCTCTCCCCAGCTGTGTTTCCTTCAGATGTCTGTGGAGCTTATCCACAATGCTGTGAGAGAGAGGAACAAAGCTCATGTAAGAGTTATGAAAAGTTTTTACTGTGCCCTTGAAGGGTGTGTGGAATCTTGTGCTTATCTTGACCTGCTAAAATTTTATTTACCAAATCTTTAAAAACTAATTCAGCATTACTTAGATCACTTCTTATTTGTGCTGGAAATGCCTGCATTTGCATTTTATGTATTTAAAAGATGTAAATCAATTGAATACAGCAGAGTCTAATTGAGAGAGATGATTTTTGAATCAAACTTAAACCAATCTAATATTTTTTTTTCTTCTTTATGAATACCTGCCTCCCTGAAAGTCCTTTTGTATCCAATAATTTGTGTCTCCTGTAAAGATACAACATCCATTGCCTGGGAACAGAAGGCACTGGTGTAGCAGGAGAGCAAAGGCTGACTTCAGAGGCTGTGCAGCTGACAGCCTGATGCCAGGCCAATAGCCTGGGAGGTTAAATCTGGACTCACCCCCCTTCAAGGCCAGGAGAAATCCTGTTCCTGCTCATGTGTGTTGTGCCCATGCCGTGGCAATGACATGCTGCTGCTCTCTGTGCTGAGAAATCCTCTCAGGGGTTCACGGGCTTGAGCACAAGTCATGATGTTGGCTTGTTCCTTGACTGAAGAATTCAGTCCCACAGAAGCCCTTGTGCTGGGTTGGAAGCTTTCTACTGGGGTCTATCAGTGAAGAAGATATCAGAAACTATTCCAGTTTATTCTCTGTAGCTAAGTATCCCACATCAGGGTGTATTCCCTCAAAGAAAAGGAAATGTATGTTAGGGGGAAGCTGTCCTTGGCACCTCAGCTCCTATAGCTTTAGGCTCTGTATTAATAAATTCAGTGCCAGCCCAGCACACACCTCATTCACCTCCACTATCCAAGTGATCCAAATTCATTCCTCTCTTAAACTCAGTTTGGTTTAGATCTTATTTTGTTCCCCATTCTACTGAAAGATTCTGCATTTCAGAGCCAAACTGTGTCAGGGGATGCCACCCCTGGCTTTGGCCCATGTTCTTCACTCAAGGTCCTTTCCCTGTCTCTGCAGAAAGCAGCAGTGCTGTGGCCCCTTCTGTATATGATAGAAATGTTATCAATTTTTGTTGTCTGGTACAGAATGGAAAGAAGTAGCATAAAATACAGCAAACCTACCTCTTTCTGTGTCACTAAGAAATTATTTTGTAAAAAACTCATTATTCCTTATAGGAGAGGGGTAATGATTTGGTTGGAAAGATGCTTTTGACTTGTAGTTTAAAAAAATCTCAAATTAACACACATTTGAGAAACCCTTATTTTTTATAATTTATTTTCTGCTCTGAATACGGATCCTGAGACCATTGCTCTATTACAACATCATCTTTGGGAGATGTCAAGCAATTGAAGATATTTTAAATCTATAGTGTATAACTCTCTTTTTGATGAGAAGGTGAAATGTGTTTTCTAAACAAATTTTTATCTCTTAGATTTTATTTCAATCAAGCCTACAATTTCATGCTTTTATGAAATGAATGCAAACTCTCTGCTAATTATTCTCCTTCCTGTGGGATTTGTTTAATACAAAATGTTATTTGTATTAAAATAGTAGCTTCTGGTGTATCATTTTTACAGAGGATTAAACTTATGCTTGAATTATTAAGCCTTGGACTGTGAGAACACACATTTAAAGATACAATGCTGTAGAAAACTCCTACTTTAAAGTACAATTCTCACAAAGCCTCCTTGTGATAATGGGTGATGTGCAGTTTTCATGGAATTATCTCAGATGTAGAAAGTGCAATGCCAGATGCCCTGCTTTTGTCACCTCTCCTAAGATCACACAGACCAAGGAACACAAACTGTGTCTTCCCCTGCCCACAGTCCTCCAAAGCTCCCTTCCCCCAGATTGTTCAGTGGAACTATAATATTTAATAGTATTTTTATATTTTTGCTGTTTAAAGGTTTCTTCCTCTGGAACAACAGTTTCTGTTTTCTTGAATTGCTGGTTAAGCCTCACCTGCTCAGCCTCCTAAACATTGATTTGTCTTGCAGACTGGAAAGCAAGGGCTCTTCATGGCTTGGGAGGCTGTAGAAGAGTCTGTGCTCAGAATTAGTTGCACAAACCTGGACAGTAACTGGGGTTCTGACTTGAGAGAGGCTGTCAAAAACCATGGTAAAGCTGCATTATTTTCAGAGGCAGAGAATGAGACTTCAGTGAGGAGTCTGGAGCTGAGCCATAGACTTCACCCTCCTGTGCCTTTCAGTGAAATCTCACCGAGGTTCTCATCACCTCCTCATGTTTCTGCTGCCTGGGTGAGAGGGAAAATATTGTTATAGAATAATGTACTGTAAATCCTTAAAGGAGAAGCTTGGCTTTAGGACAGGGTGTGAGATAATCAATAGTTCTAATGCACAGACTTCCAGGTGATAAACAGAATTTCTGGAGTTGTGTTTGTAAAAAAGTGAAGGACTTGTGTGAGGAAACCTGTTGGTATAGGAACTGTAGGTTAGAAGGGTAGACTGCAGAAAAGCTGCAGTCCTGTCCTTTTATTCCATAATGCACAAATTTCAGGGGTCTACTCACTTACAACAAAGGCAACAGTAATTTGAATTTGTAGCCCAAAATGGGAGAAAATTGTAAATTAGGCAAGATTTGATGTACGAAGAAAAACATTTCATTCAATTTCTGCTATGAAAAACAAATAACTTATTAGGGAGGAGATATTACAGGAGCCTACCTCTAAAATGAATACAAAATTTGGAAGCTTATAATACCTTTTCATTCTGAACTTTGCTGGTCAGAATGAATCAAGCAATGGCCAGGAATTCACAGACCCATGGCAGATGTAACTTCTGGGTCAATTTGTAAGAAAATCAAGCCAGAAATGTGTATTAGTTTTGTTCATTTTCTATAAGGGAAAAAAACCCCAAATACTGAGGATCTGCATCATCTCTTACACTAAGCTGCCAATACAATAGTTGCAAGTGATGGGATTTGTTTGTGGTAAGCCATTTATTCATTGCAGGGACAGTAGCTGCAATTTTCTGTGGTTTATCACCTCTAAACACTCCTCTGCTGGCATTACTGGGATCTGTGCTTCACTCTAGCTTAGCAGTTCTTACTATACATGAATTGAGTTGCTCTTTTAATCTACCCTTTCATTCTTCTTGTTTAAAACCATATTCAATAATTTCTTTGTAAATAGATTCAAATCAGGAAAGCAGAGGATTTCTGAGCAACTTCAAGTATTGATTCAGCAAATTCCTGGCACAGCCACAGCTTGAGCCTGTGGTTCTGCCAGGGGCCATTGCTTGAAGGCAGGAAACACTGACACCAGTTGAGAAAGAATTTGTTGAGCCTGATATCTTTTAAGTCATGGCAGTTTATTTCAGAAATATTGCCCAAAAAAATGATAAGCTTGAAAGCCCATTTTTGCAAGTGAACTCTACAGGAAAGAAAATAACTGAATATCTTAATGAGCCTTGCTGTGGAATAAAGTAATTGTGGAGAAATTGTGAAGAACGTCACAACAATCTTTATCCAAATGTATAAATTATCAACTCTTGGTGCATAATTATTGAAAAAAGTAATTGGCCAATACAATTTTTATGGCTCTAGGGACTCTTCAAAATTTCTGAGCATATCAAATGTCATTAATTATCTCTGTGAACTCCTGGGACCTCAGCTGCTCTCGTGTCTGCAGGAATAGACTTCTAAATCTGACTGCTGCAGGACCAGGAAAACATATTATTCTTCAGCCTTTCACCCCAGTTTCAGATCAGTGTCTCCTAAATGTTTTTGTGTTATGGTTTAAAAAAATAATAAATAAGATTGATAATATAATTCTTGGACTCAATACAGACTCTTCCTCCCTTTAGTCATTAGGAAAATATTTTCTCTAACTGATCATGTTGTAAAACGTGTTGTTTCAAACCACAGATATTGACAATTATTATAAATCAAGCCGAACAGACATAATTAAAATTTAATTTTAAGTTTTTCAAGGTCTTTGGAAGTGTATCCTACGGGCCATCTGTGTCTAGCTCGTGGCTTTTTTCCAGCTGACTTCGGGCCAAAAGTTGACACTATTGTTGAACCCCCTTTCAAAAACAATTCCCAGGCACTTCAGAGGGTGAGTGCCTGTTAAGCTGAGTGAAAATTAAATGGAGTTTCCAGAATTTGTCATTAAATATGTGTTGTGGGAAGAGATGGTTCTAAGAGCTGAGATACTGAATTTTAACCAATATTGCTGCTTGATTGCTTCTGATTTCCTCTCCAGTGCTGACAAATTCAGTGCCTGGCATTGTGCACTTCTGACAGCCTCACTGAGAATGATGAAACGTCAGAGGGCCAAGATGAGTCTCTGGGGGCTTTTCACGTGTGCATCAGCTTGGTGGTCATGTGGAAAGAGAGTGAGGTTGTATTTGAGGGCAGGCTTGCATTCCTGAATTTGCCATGGACTTGTGCCATGAACTCCTGCTAAGTCAATGAGGTTTACAGAGTGTCAAATGCTCTTGAAGGCATGTGGGAATGTACATTTATAGTGAATATCACAAATCTGTGAGGTGAGAGCAGCTTCTCTAGGCTTTCCTCCTACAAAACCTTATCTATATTTCACTTTTTATTCATTGTGGTTTTTGTCACAGACATCAACAGCCTGTTTGCAGTACACATTTTAATAAAGCATGTGCTTCAGCCTGCAAGTTCAAGGCTTTACTGACTCCAGCATGGTTGTACAGATATTCTGAGCAGGACTGGCACAAGGTCAAAAAATACTCAAAGTGATTCATTGTAAGATAAGGCCTCAGCTGATACAGCCCCAAGCTAGGATAGGTAGATGCCTATGTCGTTACTATAGTAATTTATTTATGAAAAAAAAAAATTAAACCTTGCCTATTTTCAACTACATGTTTACTCTTGGCAAGCTGGAGTGCTGATGTAAATTTTCAATATGAGTTTGCTTAGCAACTCTTACAAGATAGATGTAAATTAGAATTATTGTTCTTTCTTTCAATATGGGCACAATCTGATGGTTCTGTAAAAGAAATTCTGCAAGCAGAGCAGGGAGACAACTCCTAATGTCAACACTCATGACAAAAAATATTTAGCAAGTAATGTCTTAATTATTTTTTTTTAACTTTCCTTTTGGTTGTCTTCTAACTGTTTAAGACACACAGTCTAAAAGCCAGGGATTACCCATGAGTTAACAGTTCTAATGCCCCTTCTGTGATTTTGGTGGATAAAAAGCCACCAACCTCAGAAACCAAAACCAAATCCTCAAAATCCTTAGAATATCTGTCTTTTTGCTTTCAAATGTCTGTAAGCATCCAGGAGATCACTGGATGTATTTACTGCTCAGCTGTATTTCATAACTGTATTTTAATTTTTAAAATTATGATTGCTCTAGGGGATAGTGATTAGATAAGTGTTCAATATGTTCAATATTTTCAGATGGGAACTAAGTACTACTGTTCACGGATGAGGCATTATAGTTACTATAGACAGTCTAATGAAAATGTCAGCTCAGTTTTCAGTAGCACTCAAGAAAGAAAATTGAATTTAGGAATTACTGGAGAAGAAATTGAGACTAGAACTGTCTGAAAGAGCTCTGTGAAAGCATGACACTATGCTTGCCATCCTCTTAACACTTTGTCAGCTTCTGCTGGCCAGTTTCAGAGCCCTTGATCTGGCCTAGTTTGTCTGTTCTTTCCTTTTCTGATACTTGAAACTCAGACTCTGCTTTGTCACAAATCACATTGCTCTAAGGTGTTTTTATCATACAGTGAAAGATTTTCTCTCATTCGTTTTTCTTGATCTATTAAAAAAAAAAAAAGATAAAGAATGCTGAATGCAAGGAGGAAAGGGGATATCTCTTCTTGAAAACTTATTGCTAAGTATCCCGTAGCAATTCTGGAAGTGAAAAGCACCAACTGACTGAGAAGATAATTGTATTCTGTAATCAGCCTGATGGAAGCAATGAAGCTTTTCCAGTGTGTAATGTTTTGCTATTGCCTGGATGTCTGTAGCTGCATAAACTTTTAGAATGCTTTTTAGTTACTAAGAGATAGTATTATATGCTGTTTAAATGAATTTGTACATTAAATGAATTTGTACAGATTTTGTAGGCAGCAAATATATTATTTAACTGGAAAGTCACCTTGTAGTCATGAGCAGTCTTTACACTTTGCATTCAGATGTAAGTGCAGCATGAAAGATGCTCTAAAGCAACTGCTAAATGGTTCCTTACACCCTGATTGTCCTTCTGCCCTCAGTCACAATCTGTAGAGCAGAATGTTTTTGGTAGGATGGGGTCAAACAAATTACCCTTAAAAGATTAAACTTTAATTATTTTGATTGAAGATGAAGATTAACTCTACCATAACTCCAATTGGGTTTATTAATTTTGATAAGATATCATGTGGGATTAAGAACCAGTGTCTGTCTCTGGTTCTGAACCAAAAATAATGACTGAGTACATATTTGAAGATTGAATTCATTAATAAAATCTGTCACCAGTTTAGCACTGATGCTTCAGGAAAGAGAAATCAGTGTGGCACAGTATTACTTATCCTACATTGATAACTGTATTTGTAACCTGAGAACTTTGTCAGTGGAATTGGCAGCTTGTAATTACATTGGCATGGCAATTGGAGTGTTTGAGTGTCAGGTGATTAGAATTGATGAACCCTGATTAATGAAAAGCCCTAAAGGTTAGTCAGTGTATTTATATAATTGAAGACAATCTCAATTAACTGATAACAGTACTTTAATTTTAAAATTTTATTTTATTACTCAGTTAAAGATAAAAAGTAAGTTTTTGCTTTGTTTTGCATTCAGTGAAGAGGTTTATTTAGGTGGTATCAGCAAATTAGTAAATTTGACAGTGATTTTCACTCCCTCAGACATCCACTATAGAAAGTGGAAAGTATATTCAAAAATGATATCCTTGTTTTGCCCTGCATCACACAGTGACCACACCTGGACTTCTCTGGCTTGATGAAATTGTAAGTAAGGGAAGAATATGTCTTCATAATAACAATCCCAAACACCATATTAGCACAGCAGCTAAGCTGTCTGTCAAAGCATGGGAGTGTTTGAGGCATTTCATTTTGTTAACTGCTGCTACAGTTAACAGCAGACATGAAGACAGTAATTTTAGCAATTAGGATGGTCTGTATGTGAAGTGATTCATAATATGCTTGTTTGTATCTCATCAAAGCAGATACTGGGTGTTATTATCTATGAATGCTAAACACAGTGATTAATTACACTGATGTGCAAGAAAACAAGATAACTTGCATTTTCATGATAAGAAAATGCTGATTCCCTTTGTCACTATAATAAATGGTTCTGTCTTCTATTTCTTGCCTGTTTAGATGTATAGAGATAATACTAATTACTTTATAATTAGCTATGTGTACAAATGAATATAGCCCAACAAATGCATACATTTCAAAGAATGGCATTTCAGTCTGCAGGGAGCACAAATTTGGAGCTATTAATCTGAATTCACAGTGAAAGAACAGAGAACCCAATACTTTTCCTATGGTGCAGGGACTCCTGGCATATAATCTAAGCCCCTGAATACTGAAAAAATTAGAGACAGAAAAAATGTAAGCCACCTCCTGTCTTTCATTAAGCCGTTTAGAACTGTTAAGCTTTAATCACTTTAATCACAGGGAGCTGAATCTGACACAAAGAGTCCAGTAACACCAGATACTTGTGCCAGGCTGGCAGAAGGCCTCTCCAAGGACCATTTGGGAAATCTGGGCCCTTTGGGCTTTTCTAGAGCTGCATTTTCACAAACAAATTTCCTGTGACTGAGGTAGTTCGTGCTGCCGTTGTGTGGGGCTGTGCAAGTTCTGCAGAACTGCCTGGGACACCTGTGAGGAGCTAAATCATCTGGATGGGGAAAACAATTGATGTCTCTCTACTAAAGAGATTATGGGCATGGTTAAATTTTAACCAAGGGAGTGTTATTTTATTTTCCATTTCACACTGGTACCTCTGGATTGGCTGCTCAGCCTTGGCAGTGCCATGCAGTGGGAGAGGAGCAGCCCAGGCTGTGCCCACCAGGGCACTGCACAAAGCCTGCCCCACACAGAAAGAGGCCTTTTGCATCTGCAGTTTTGCATACTCATTAACTGTGTAATCTTTAATTTTATCCACCCTCTACTTCCCTTAAGAGGAATATGTACTTGAGCTGGTCTTTGGAAGGAATGCAGTTAATGCTATTCTCATGCATAATTGTGTATGTCCATGGGAAGCACTTTAATTTCTGTTCTTGTGGCCAGATATGACTTGGATCATTTTTTAGCAGCACATTGTCTGTGGAGGCCAATGTGCCTCTGGAAAGTGGACACTTCAGAATTTCATTGTCTCTTGGAAGGCGACTGTCTCTGGGTTGCATGCACATCAGTCTGAAATACATCTGAATCAATTCTGATCTTAATATGCATTAAAACCTCAATTTTGGTTTTGTAACTATGAAACTGAGTGGAACAGTAAAGAAGCACACAAGCAGCAAACAGGCTATTTTGGAATGCGTGTGATGTGAGCATGTTCTGCAGACGATGTCATGCCTCTACTGAAGACAAAAAGCTTTTTTCAAAATATTTCTTTTAAAAGAGAGAGAAAAATATGCAAATGAAGTCTCTTAGCAAGATAACTAGCTGCTAAATGCATGCTATCAATTTCTATAAAATATATGTATAGATTTACCATAATATACTTGCAATAAAAAATAGAGTAGCCTGAAAGATGACTGAAAATAGAATATGATTAGGGGAGTTAAACCCTGTCTTTTAGATGCACTAAAAAAATGTAGTGTATGCTCATTTATGTGCAAATGTAATGGAAAAAGGCTGTAGGTAAAGTGGCAAAAGTCTAAACAAAATAAACACTTAATTTTCTTTTATTGTACTTTGTGACTATTAATAATATTACAGTACTAAGCAGAAACATTAAACTAAGCAGGGGACCAATAAATGTTCCTAGACTGTGCAATGCTGTTGATATTAGTGGGTAATAGCTCCAGAGTTCACATAAAATGCAGATTGAAGTACAAAGAAGATGTTTAGTGAAGTCAGCAGTGGCAGTGAACTGTTTACAGGTGAAACTAATAACCAGAGGGCAGGCACAGCAGGGCATTTGCTGCTAAAGATATCGGACAGGAACTTTTGGAAGCACTTAATCAGACTGTCTCTGTCCTCAGGGTAGAGATTTGATAATCCCAATTTATTTCTCTTCAAAACTATCTTCTGAAAGCATTAGTAATTATGTGCCATGCTTCCATTTATAAACATCCTGAAAAATTCAAGGACTATAGGGTATGCTGAAATAAAAGAAGTCCACATTGATTTAAGAACATCATGCTGAAGTTATGAGAAATTATTTGATACCACACTGTTGGGTACATGAATGAGAAACTGGATTTGGAGTTAATGAACCGTAATTAAGTTCACTCACTGTGACACACAGAAGAATGTAAGACTCGACAGTAGTCACACTGTGCTTTGTTTTGCCTTGCAAATCCGGACACAAACTGTTTCCCACATCTTTATCTGAGAGATCATAAAGAAAGTACTGACTGCAGAAGAAATAAATAGCTGTATATTTAATTGAAGAAAGGAGATCTCCTCCTCTCCACTGCCCTGCATGCTGAATGGCAGGGGGCAATAAAAGTACAAAACTGACAGAGTGTTAGACAAAGAGCATCTTAAGAGTAATGCATTTTACCAGTGTCAGTAGAAGAACTAAAACAAGAATGGGTGTTTAATTATATTAATGTGGAATAAGATCATTCAATCCACAAATAAAATATTTAATTTATTGAAATACTTTTTTTGTGAAGTGTTTTTATTCAAAACAGTATATAATTATTTTCATTATTATTTTATTGTAAAACATATTCTGCATTTCTAGGAAAAATTGAGAATATGGTTTTTTTGCCTGACCTTGATCAGCTTATATATTTATCTAATTTTCCCCTCCTTGATTTGATTTATGATTGGAATAATATGATAGGTTAGCAGAGTTATTAAAATAGCTTGTTTGTGTGCACATGGCACAGTAGATAATCACTGATTATGGTATCTCTCCAGATGTCTGTTTCTTCAAGACAAAGAATATAGTTTGTGGATGGGACAACTAGCAATAATTAAAACAAGAATGAGACAAACAAATTGTCCCATTTATTTATGGTTCCACCCAGCTCTGCAGCGAGCTGCTCTGCTGGGTTTCTCAGTGCAAGAAGGAAGAAGCTCAGGCAGGGGATTTCTTCAGTGACAAAGAGCCAGGGTGCAGTTATCCTCTTTAAGTATCTCTGTCTGCATTTGCATCTATCTAGGAAGAATAAGGAAGACTGCTGGTAGTATTTGGCATATTTTTATCTCAAGGGCTAATTAACATGGCTTTACCCAGAATTAGATATGGATTGAAATCTTCTACTAAATAAATTGGTTATGTTTTAAGATACTGAAAAATACTAGGCTTCTTCTTTCTGCAGCGGCATTGAACCTCAGGGTAAAGCTGCAAGGCTTGTCTCCAGAAGACAATCTTAGAATTAAATTGTCAGGACTCTGAAAGTCTCCCTTCCAACAGGAGCCATCTCACTCACTCAAAATCCTGAGGGTCTGCTGTGATGGCTGAGCCATCGAGCAAACTCAGCATGTATGATGGTGAGCACCCAGTGAGAGAGTGAAATGTGAGAACTGGACTGGAAGAGTTTCCCCTAAGCTGGTCAGAGCATGCAATAAAGGCCAACTCTGCTTTTCTTCAGTAATCTATTACCATGAAATCATAGGATCTGTTTAGCAGGTTGGATGTAGATGCCACTATTTTAAATCTGTTGAAGGGAGAGACTAATTTTCTTGTCTGCTCACTTGTCAAGTCATCTCTCACTTTGTGGCCCTGCATTGCCTCACCTTTCTCTCACTGCATTTTAGGAAATTTACCTCTCAAGCCTCTTGTGAAGAGCTGACTTGGCCTTCTGACCCACCATTACTGCAAAGCTCAACTCACCATTCTGCTTGAAGAGGCGTTAAAAGACATTCTTGTTATTTCCCAGGTCTTCCTCCCTCTTCAGAAAAATGTGTCATTAAAAGCCAAAAGAGACTGCTCTCCTTCAAAAACCTTTAAAATACATATTTAATGCACCATGTATTAAAAAATAAAAAGGTTAAGGTGACCTCTATTCTGAAATCCCTGCTTATTCTCCTGCCCCAATCTCACATTTTACAGAGCATCGCTAAGTTACCCTCCTATATCAAAATCCTAGCAAGAATGATTAATAGTAATTTCATACAGCAGAAATGGAAACAAGATACTAGATGATGAGGGGAAGGATTCCCATAACTTTCAAGATGTGGATCATCATCCTTTGGAGGCAACAGTACATCCTGATGATAAGTATTTAGTGTTTCTTTAGTGACAGGGATCTCTTCCCCCCTGCCTTTTGACTTTCATTCCTGTACCTCATGGTACAGCTGCCATCCATTAAGTTTTTCCAGCAGGGTAGCACGTAGCATCTCAGAGCTTAGTTACATGTTCTGGCAAAGTTCAGTTGCCTGGAAACTGCTTGTGGATTTGGGTCAAATTTTCCTTATCATTTCAGGAAAAAAATAAAAAAATAAAAAAGCCAAACAGCAAAAGACCTCTATTATTGAGGGAGAAGGAGATGATTTTGTCCTGCTTTTATGAGGTTCAGTTCTCTGCCTCGAGAGCATTGCAGCCTCCAAGCAATAGGTCATTATGTTGCATGGGGCATTTACAGTCCCTTTTGTTGACTCTTTTCGACTTTGTATAAATCATTGACTGTCCACTGGTACAGGAATAGGAAACTAAATCTCCCGCTACAGAACAACAACAAAAAAAATCTTTCTGCCTAATTAATTATTCTGTGCAAAGTGAGGAAGCTTCACACAGAGGGAGGGAGAGACCCATTCAGGAATCACTTATTTCAGCCTCACTCAAATTAGCAGCTCCAGTGGCCTCTCCTCAGTTCATAACTTTTGTCCAAACCACACTTGGGTTCCAAACATGGGATGTCTCCAGAATTCTGGGTGTTATGCTTTCTGTTATTTTACTAAGGCTGCTGAAATGAATTTCTGGCCTCGCTGTCTGGAGAAATGAGATGCTGACAGTTGTAGGCAGCTGTGATGAACTGTCACATCAGTACAAGAAAACCCCGAGTAAAATGTAATATTCAGTGAATATTCAACTGAAAAAGCAAGTTCAGCTTGGCCAGCACTGTACTAAAAGACACTTCCTCAGGTCCCAGAACACGTTATGTCTGAATAAACTGGAAGCTGCTGGGCCTGGTATAGCTCAGGATTTCTGATGCTGTCAGTCTTAAAGAAACCTGTGAGCTTTTCAATTTTTTATGAGCGTATTTATCATCACATACAAACCTTTCTCTAGGTCATTCTTTCAGATTACTGAAATGATACTTTATGAACTATAACTCTGCATTCATTTATATTCTATATCTGTCTGGTAATGGTACATTTTATACCTTTATTTTTAAAATATCTTCTTATCCTGGTTACATGATAGCACTTGAACTGCAGGTTTTATTCATAAAACCAGGAAACATTCCAAGAGCATTGGCACTTAATACATTGCAGGTTACAGATTTGATTTTAAGCCAAACTGTTGTTTTTGGCAAGTGTATTTTCCCCTAATCCTGATGCATTTGAAATATTGATGCAGAGGAATTAACTGTGGGGATCCAGATCAAGAGACTTATTCTGCTGGATCACCGGCCTAAAGATGGTCCTTCCTTTCTCCTCTCATTAATGATGCAGGACTTTCATGCACAAGTCAAGAGGTGACTTGACCTTCTTCTGCCCTCAGCAGTGCACTCTGAATTAGTGTAGAATCAAATGGGCACTCCATGTTGAAATGTAGATATTAACACACTATTTCAATAAATTACAGAAATACTGATAAATCTTAATGCCTCTGGTTGTGAAAATAAAGCAGTGGTGCTTGTAGAGCTTATTGTGTCCCAATACTCAGGTGAAGGATTCATATTTATTTCATCACTGTTTTCCACCATCAATTTGATTCTTTTGACAGCCTCCACAATAAATCGAATTTTAGAGCTGACAAATATATATGTCTTTGCAACAGGGACAAAAACTACAGTTAAAATTTTTCCAGCAATTTTCTTAGTCTTTGAAAGGGAACAAAGTGGAATTCTCTCCTAAAGGACTGTTGGCCCAAAGAGTTAAAAATATAACATGAGTTTTTCTCAATAACTTAGGTAAATGTGACCTCAGATTTAATAATTGGATATGCAATTCTAACCAGTGATTCTGATCATGAACCTGCACTTCTTATTTAAAACTTCTGTCCTAAACAATGTGGTGCATTCATTTTCCAAGTGCTTTCCAGGACAGGGTTTTGAACGTATTTGACCAACTACAGAAAAAGATAATTTCTTTCTATATATTGTATCTCTGATACAATATATAAAGCCTAACAGAACAGAAAATTTGGAGAAGAGAGCTTGATTCTTCTTTTGTTTATGTTTTCATCGCTGAGTCCACCTGTCCAGTGCAGCACTTTGAATCTGCAGGTGCACAGCTGTGTTTGGAAGTTAGCACAAGTGTGATTAAAATTTATTATCAGGTATAGTTTCTGTTGGATCTATCTCAGAACTGAAAATAGGTAGGAATGGAGACCAAAGCTGTGGGATACGACTGTGCTGTTTAAGTGAAATTCATCCCATGGTGAAGATGAGAGGTACAATGTCTGTGAGCCACTTACACCCTGCTGCTATTCAGATCTGAGGACAGAAGGGAGAATTTAAACACTTTCCTGCTGGCTTTGTTATCATTCAATTTCTCGCAGCTGTGGACTGTGCTGAACACGTTCATCATTTGGCTCACAGCTTCCCTTTCTAGTGAGGCTTCTTAGCCACGCTGCAAAGAAAAGCACCAAGGGGTTAAGCATCAAAGCAGTGCAGTAGAGAAGGAGGAGGAGGAAAGAAGTCATATTGGAAATTACAGATGACTGGAGCCTGGAAGAGTGAGACGTAGCAGATTATTTATAGTTATGCAAAACTGGAAGTCAGTACATCCAGGATTCTGCTGTAGTTGGCGAGGGAGGAAAACAGGACCTGACCCTGCCTGAGCAGAGCACGGGATCCCATCACTGACTGAATTAATGCACATTGCTAGAGTGTGGCCTGGCTGAAAAGTCTTTTTTAATTTTGCTCTTGGCTCTTGTGAGGTCTTATGAGTCACAAGTCTTTTATTGGCCTTGTTTTACAGATCAGAGAGCAAGGGAGCCACAGCGTTTACCTATCTCATAAGGAAAATGTGAGGCTTAATTAATGTTTGCAAAGACCTGGTGGATCATCCACCAGAAATGTTACATCTGTGCTTTGTTATTCTTATCCATTGCAAAAAAGTTATCCCTTGACCTTTTCTCTCCTTCTAATGACCTTTTAAATCCGAGAAAATATTATTGCAAATGGCTTGGGGCTTTATTTAATATGGATTACATATTCTACAGGGCCAGTGATGTGAGGACATATGTCACTTAGGGCCCAGTCGACTTCCCTTATGGTGCTTTTTTAACGAGTACCATAGGTTATCCAGCCCTGCATGAATTGCAGGATGGCACTTGGAAATGAGGATACAAATTTCAGGAAGCATAAACCTGTGACTTTGGGCTCACAGTGTATGAGTTGGACTCCAAAGGCTGTGAATGACAAAAGACCCGTTTTCAACTCCTGATGCATCAAGGCTGAGCGTTTTTTTTCCCTAAAGCATAGTAGAAAACAGGAAATTTTCATTGATGGGAAGAAATCCAATTGACATTACTGATATCTTGTGGACTTACTTGAATTATTTATGATGGTAAAATAATTGTTTATATTGTACTCACAAAATGAAGGCAAGGAAAGAAACATGAAGATCTGTGCTCCCTATTAGACACAATTGCCATCTATTTTTAGGGATATTTTTAAAACTCAAACCCACAAGGTCTTTATATCTAAGCTATATTTGTATATCCACATGTATGGCTCAATGCACTAATTAGCAAAGCTCAGGAAGTCGTGCAGAAGAGATAGGGATAGAGATGAATGTATGAAAAACCTAAAAATAGGGTGAGCTACTCTCTATACACTTGTTGGTACTGTACAGAAAGGAGAATTGTGCTTTTTTTTTTGCAGCTGCTCAGTTAGGAATGCGCATTCTGGGTATTTGTGGCGTTCAGTGATGTATCACAAGATTTTCTAAAACTCACAGACCATAATTTCCTAACCTCCAAACATCACCCTTCCCCAGCGTGAAGTGTGTCGATTTTGGATGTCATTGTGCTGTCATTAATTACTGTGTGGGCTGGAAGCTGGTGTTTGCCCACAGCCCAGTGACCAGAACCTAATTACATTCACTCTGCACAGAGCGAGGCCAGTGCCAAGGCTGCGTCATGTCAGTGCATCTGAAAATTGTATCTCTCGTGGATGCTGGAGTGTGAAACTCTTTTGTTACCAAGAAAAGCTGCCTAAACAAGCCGAGGGCAGGGCTGGTTGAACCCAGCAGAGGAACCTTTAGACAATGAAATTAAGCTCTTCCCAAGTGTTGTTTTTTTGTTCTGGCCTCACCGAGTCATTCCTCGTGACTGAGCAGCTAAAACCACTGGATTTGTGATCTGCCTCTGTAAATACTTGTGTTGCAGAAGTCAGCCCTGCTCTTTTTTTTTTTTTTTCCTAAGTGAATGAGCCCTCTGAGCCGTCTCTAACCAAGCTGCCTGTGGAATTATTGGACTGTAATCTTTCCAAATCTATGAACTGCATCTCTGTGCACCTGCATGTGGGGCACCTCGTGTCCCCAGCTGGATTTGGGTGGAAAGTGGAAGGTGGGGAGCCCTCTAAAGCTGCTCCTTCCCCTGTGGTGGCCTGGAATGGGCTCGTGGGCAGGGGGAGCTGCAGGAAGGCACAGCCTGCAGCTTTTTTCTCTTTATTTTAAGTGTGGGCCTTTTCTCAAGCAGACTTCTCTTGTCTTGTGGCTCTTCTCCAGGCATTTGTTGCCTTAGAAGTTAGCACATTTCCTAAGACAAATGCAAACAAATGGCTTAAAAGGGCACAGGTATTACAAAATAAAGACCTTTAGCTGAATCCATGTAAATGATCACTGCTGCTTTTTAATATACAAAAGGGTGTCATGGTTACAGACTGGGGATCCTCACACACTCAGGAGACCAAAAGAGTGCTGCTGTGGTGATGGGATTGCCCATGGATTTGTTTTTCCAAACTCTGAAAATAATGAGCATTATAGATTCATAGATTATTTAAACAGATTCTCCCCATGATTTACAAACCTCTCAGAAAGTTCTGATAATTAATAAGCTTCCAAAGAGAAATTGGGGGAAGTATCTGCACAGTATATGGTGCTTTTCATTATCCTAGTATTTCTTGGGATGTGAATGATGGCTTGCTTTCAGTGAGGAGCCATCAGAGATAAATTCCTCCCATCTCTGTGACAAAGAGTAGAGTCTGTTGAGTAGAACTTCATTTCCCCAGAATGGCAATACAGGCGTTTATGAGCTAATCAAAGGCAATGCATCTACTGCCCTTTATTGGAATCCTTGATAGGCTTGCAAAACAGATAAATTTTTCTTCTCCTCTTCATGACACACATTTTTCCCCATCCATTTGATGTAGGCAATTTCCCTCAGCACAGATGGCACTCTCTGAGTGTGTCCCCACCGGCAATGTCCATTGTGCTGTGTCCAGAATCTGGGCACTGAAAGAGGGGCTGACACAGAAAGGACCCCATCATAGGCAGATGTAGCAAAGTGGAAATGGGAGCAGAAAAATGCATTTATATTGGAAAAAATATCCCAATGTTTGTGGCTGCTGTCAAACCTGGGGCTAATGTAGCTTTTGTCCTTTTGGTGGGGTAACCCCTTAGCAAATGGAGGCTGGAATTTGGTGCACAAGAGCACTTAAGGCCAGAGTTAAGTAGTCAAGGAAAACAGCAACAATAAAAGGTTACAGATTAAAAGAGGTGATTCTCTTTTCTGAGCCCTGAGGACTCGTGATCCCAGTCTGTACTCATTAGGCTACAGCACAGTGTGAATTCTCAGTAAGGAACTTTGATCTGAGGAGGTTTTGATGGCCTTTGAATGAGCAAGTGGTATTATAGCTAACAATAACATACCTGTCTTCTGTGATCTTCCAAATACCCTTTAAGGAAGCAAGTAATTAACCAAGACCTTTTGCCTTGGCTACAACAGTTACTGAGACATGATGAGAGCAGAGGATGGTACATTGATGAGATCTAAATCAGTGTATGTAGCAACATATCACTGACAGAACCTGCAAAGGAGCAGAGTTCACTCCAGAGAAGCAATTCAGAGCCAACAAGCTCTGAATTTGTCAGAGAAAAAAGGGCAATTGTTCAGGATAAGATTTTTCCAGAATTTGCAGCAGAGTCAGTATGCTGAAAGTAGAATATTAGGATCAAGAGAGAACATGTTTCAAAGGCATTTCAGATTTTTGGTGACTATAGAGATGAAAATATATGAAAAGAAATTAAATTCTTAAGCAAACATTTATACTTTACTGTGCTCATAGTCTTGGAGTAAGATTGATCTTACACATCTAGTGCAGAAGATATTTGATGTCTTCTCCTTGGTTACAGAAAAATCCTGTTACTATTTTCATGTTTAAAATATACAAATCTTGCAAATATGCCATATTTTTGAAAGAATTTGACAAACATTCAAATGTTTGTGCTTTGCCTTTTCTTCCTAAGTTCCTATAAAACATACTTAATTGGCCAAATAGAACACAAAGCTCTCAAAAGAGTGGAAGACAATTTTTACTTCAGGCATAGCAGTAAAGATTGATTTCCATTTCCTGAATCAGATAAATGACTTGTTTTTTGAGAGAAAATGATTCTTCAATATTTTGTCCAGCTTTAGGTATGACTACAGGGACAGGATTTTTTTCTTGCATTTGTGGAGAGTACTAACTAGTTTGTACATGCTGCAGCAAGCATATATAAAAACCAAATTTTAAAAACCAGATTTTAAAGCAGCTAAGAAACCTTTTGACTGTATTCTGCAGTAGTCTCAAATAGAGCTCTCATATTTGATCACAGAGGTTGAAATGGAAGCCTTCAGGCTCTCCAAATTCAGCTGGTTTGGGAAATGCCTCATGAAAATTCTTGTTTAGTCCAGGAAGCCAAACACTGAGTCAATATTTAGACTGAGGGCTGGGTCTTTAGCTGGCACAAAACCACTTCTTCCACTGATGTGAGCTGGGGATGGACAGACTTTGCAGCCACTATTTCTTATGGTTTTGTTAGTTGCCTTGTGGGTGTTTGGTACAAGATTTTCCTTTCATTCCCTCTAACCCAGACTTGGGGAACTACATGCAGTCTCCATTTGCAGGAAGATGAAGTGTGACTAAGTCTCTTGCCTCTCTGATGTTGTAAAAAGCCTGGAAAAACAATAGCCTGGAGGCTCTTAAACTGTAAGGCAAAGAAAACAGATTTATAATTTCAAATAATATGGTTTATACAATGATGTCAAGATTTTTTCAAACATAGAGCTAAAGATGCTCTAATTTATCCCAGTGGAGAATCTGATCCTAAATATTAGTCAGGAGACAAAAATGAACTGTTTATGCAGTAGGGATAACCTCCCTCTCTCTTTTTCACTCTGTGTGTCTCTGGGCTGACTGTTCCTATGGAGATCGCCAGTCTCTTCTACAAGCTCATCTTATATTCTGTCTTGGATGGCTACTTACAGTTGAGATCCACAGGATGCTGGCTCGTTCCCATTTGCTTTGGAGACAGCAAATTTTGGCAGCAGAACAGCTTCCAGTGCCAGCTGGCATCAGGCTTGACACAGCTGTAGTAGTGGGACAAGAATTTACTTACAAACAAATCTCCCTGTTTGAACCCTGTGTAACCATCCTGACAAATTGTGAATACACTGAAATGTGTTTGCTGAGCTCAGAGGATGCTCCTGAAGCTCAGATTTGTACAGTTCAGAGTCCAGGGGGCAGCCAGGTAGCTGCACCCCTTCTCCTCACTGCCTCTACTCAATTCCCATTCCCCCACACAATGCTCTTCCAGCTTGCCCAGTGACCTAGAGGAAAAGTAGGTGTTTGCTCCATGTTCTCCTGTGGGCTCCCTACTGGAGGACTGAAGAATCACAGCTTCCTTCTGATCTCAGGTGCTGCTACTCTTAAATATTTATTAGTTACTTGTAGGACCCACAGGGGAAGGTGCATTATCAGGCTTTGCCTTATGTGGCTGCATTTTGCTATCTGACTTGGGTTTTGCAAAGAACCTGATGTTTAAAAACACGCAGAAAAGGAGATATTCCTACTTAATTTCCAAGGCTTGAATGTGGAAAGCAAAGGATGTAAGTCTATACACGAGTGATAAACAAGAAGGCAAATATTTCCTTTATTAAAGTCAGTTCATATAAAGCTTGCTAAGGGCATTCAAAGATAAATATATGCTTTACCAATACTGGTATAATGCATGTTTTTTCATTGCTATGGGTTTATCTCTCTTCTGTTGGATTTTCTTCTAGAAACAAGAGATTAAGAGAATCCAGCCTTATTTAAACCCAATTCCCTGATCTCAATCTGCCCCTTCTGCTTTTGCCCATTGGAAAAACCCTTTGTAATCTGGTAAAGCAACAAGAGAGCCTAAGCAGGGAACAGTTTTTGTGTAAAACAGTAAATTCCACCCTCAGAGCTTCTGTAGCTCTCAGTCATTAATCACTTTCCAATCATCCCCTTTCTCTGGCTTTACAAACCAATATTCCAACACCCATTTCTTGATGTGGTGGAAGCAGTTGTGCTCCAAATGTTTTCTAGAGATTTGCAAAAAAATTAGAATAGAGCCTCCCAAGAAGGAGGACAACAATAGAAACTGAAGTACCTCATTGAAAAGGGTTCAAATTTAAGAGAACTGGATGGAATAATCAGTTTTCTACTGTATATCTACATGGACAGGATGAGGAATAGTGATAATTAACATTTCTATGCCAAAAATTCTAAAACTGTTTTACAAAACATTGGACATTTGTCATGTGTGCCTTGTTGCTCAGACCCTTTGCTTTGTGCAGGGATAGTTTTATGTTTGCTGAGTCCTGAGAGTCCCAGATACTCGTGTGCCTCCCCAGGAAAGCAAGCAGAGAGCAGAGAAAAGGCAGCTGTCACTCCTGGGCTCCAAGCTAGGAATGATGCCATATCTGTGACGTGTGCTTCCTGTGGTTTTAGAAAATAGTTTGGTTTCAAAGTCTTCCAGGAGTTCTGAGTGGTCTTGATCTATGCTGCCATAGTAACAATAGTCTGCCAGCTGGAGCCGTTTTTATTTTTATGTATTGGATATGCTAACAGGGAGACCTGTCAAAAGTCTGTCTAATGGAGGTCTAGTGGTTCCTCAAGTCCTGAGAAGCCCATTTAAAACCCTGTTTTACAGCTTCTTGATTCCCTCCCTCCCAAGGGCAGCCTAATGGTGAATGTGAAGTATATAATAATGGATGTTTTCCTTGAAATCCTTCAGCTTTAAATCCTTTCTTTTTCTAATTCTAGTGTGAGTTCATCTGCACTCTCCCTGTTGTTCTCTTGTCTGCTGTCTGTGGAGACCTAGATTTGATCTAGTAAGAAAGTGCTGTGTGTCACCACAGATACTTTACACATCCTTTAGGCTTCTTCTTGGCAATAAACAAATAAATAAAGTCAGCATCAGAAAAACTTCGCAGACAAAACCCATACTATTTTGCTTTCCTTTTATCTTCACAAAGAAGCAGAGGAAGATAGTGCAATAGCAACATGTTCATAAATATAAGCTGTTCATAAATATAAACACGAGTATTTATGTGAATGTACTGAATTTGGTAATTTCTGCATAGAGACACTTTTCTCTTCAGACTTTTATACATTTTGTTATCCTTCCCAGGGGCCAGGTGTAACAGATGCTTCTCAGCTGGCCAGTTTTGGACTTTTATGATCTTTACTATTCTTTGGTAGATACGAAGGAAAATTATTTCCCTGATAAAGTTTGAAGGAGTCACAAACTCAAACAACTTCCAAAGAAATGACTTTGTCCTCCAGCTGTTCAAGTGCATATCAGTATTTAATTTTCCGTAGCTATCATGGTGATTTTCAGCTCTGACCAAGAGGTTCAGCCTCTCTGGGTTTGTTTTGCTAGCTTGTAATGTTAAACTAATTTACCAGGTAAAGTTAATAATCTTTTGTCTAAATTATTGATATAGAAGACATACCTTGATCATAGGCAATTTTGTCATGGATTAAATGTCTTTTTCTCCATTTTATTTAAATCTAGCAAATTTCTACTCATCCAGCAGTGGAGATGAGAAAAAGATTGGTATTTGTACTGCCAGCAAGCCTGTTTTGGTTCATGCAGGAGACAATGGTCAAATTAAGCAGATCTGTTCATTCAGAAGCTGTTTGATCCCCAGTGATGTGTTGCACAGCTGAGGGTGCCTGCACTGAGGTACTGCAGAGCCTCCTCTGCTGCCTCAAGGACTTAAAGCCTTGCAGGAACAACCTCCACATCCCCTCCAGCTCTTGTCAAAGGTGGCTATTCACAGGCAGCAGGCAGCTCTTTGACAGTAAATGGTTTCACATTTCTCGAACTCAGCTTACAAAAGCTTGCAAAGGATCCAGAGCACTCCAGAAAGTTTGGCTTTTTATAATGTTTGTGCTGCGAGTGCTCTCTCTGGTTGCTGGGTAAGTGATATGTATTGACAACAGTCACTCCAATCAACAAAGATTTTTTTGTTGTTGTTTTTTCTGGCAATTTATAGGCTGTTAACTGCTTTACTTGCATTGATTGGGCTCACCATAATACTCAGAAAATCCATTTTCCTTTTTCCAAAACAAAATATTTTAAATCTGTGTGGTTCCTCTTAGTCCACCGTAGCTCCTGCTGGTGAGTATCAGCCTTTCAGAGCAGCCTAAAGGAGAACTAAGGGACTTTCTTTCTTTAATGACCTTCAGCTGACCAATGTTTGATTTAAATTTTATGGGTAAAACATGTTGTTAATCGCACAGCTATTTGCATTTATGGCCTGCAGCCATCCTTCCCTGGGCTGTGATCTCTTTCAGTCTCACACTGAGCCAAGCTTGGCTTGCCAATATCTGGATGTTAGATTTTCCAGCATTTCAATATATGGATAGCACAGGAAATGGTGTTTGTAGCTCTTGGGTGACACACTCACCTCAGACCCACTACAGAACCCCACAATGAGCCAATACCCACTGCACTAGCTGGGCTGTTATCTCAGGCAAGATAAGGGAACTATAGGATGTATAGGGTGAGGCACTGAGGAGATAAGGTTTTGCAAGAGCTGCTGTGACTGCTCCTGGGAAAGAGGGAGAGAGAAGGGGGAGAAGGGAACAACAAATTTCCTCATCATTCTCCCTTGGCATTCGTGCATGAAGAAAAACTGAAGGTAAGGTCAAAGGAGGGTCTTTTCTGCCTCAAGAAAGTTCAGTTGCCTTCTTATGGAAGGCAATGAAGGTCAAAGAATAAAAGAAGTTTCCACTCCTCAGGTTATAGTTTGGGGCAGGAGGCAGAAAAAGTTTGGAAGGGACACAGTGATGCTCTGAAGAGAAGTTGGCAGAAGAGGAAAGAAGTTTCCTTGTTTTCTCTTTAGTTTAAAAAAAGCTTAGTGACCTTGTAGCAAATGTCCTTGTACGGAGGGATGACCTTCAGGTCACTGGGAGCTGCACAGGGAGAGTGTTCCCACTCATGGGAGGGAATGCTGGACTGCAGGACTAATTACCCTCTCCACATTGTGTGCCATCAGTTTTATTAACAGCGCCACATTCAAAAATATTTAATGTTTCAGAGACCTTTTGTTTCTTTCTGAAAAGATCCAAATAGAGGATATGGAGAAAGAATTTATTTCTGGAAAGGCTGAACTGCTTAATGCATTCTGTGAAAAGCAGGTATTTGTTTTTTACCCCAAGGCCATAGCTGTGTGTTGCACAGTAGTGAGGGTTTTGAATTCCTTCATGCCTAAAAAAGTGAAGTATTGTTTTCAGAAAATGCTATAAACAAGATATTGGGGTGGCTGAGCCTACTATAAGAAAACCATAATATTTAGTGTGACACGTAGTCTGTGTAAGTGATATTTTCATTTATGTGTTTTTTCAGCCATACATACTAAAAAGAAAACGTTAATAATTGATGAACATTTTTTATTGTTTCTCATTAAAAAGTCATGTCTGGTTTGTTGTGTGATGGGGCAGACATGGCAGTGGTGGCATGGCAGTTATGTCAGATGCTGTGTGCTGTACACTGTTCAGATTTTAATGAACTATTCTAAGACATTCTAAGGCAAAGGAAAACATTATGAGCTTATAATAAGTGTATCTTCTCATTCAGCCTGTGGCACTATACTCAATTTATTTAAGTGACACTGAAAAACAATTGCATTCCTTCAGTCTCTTCCAACATCTACTGCAAAAAATGCATTGCCAACACATGTGATGGGAGAAAAAGGTTTATAGCAGTGCTTGGAAAAGTATGTTGTCTGATATGTAAAACCTGCATACTTGGATCTTAAAATGCTTAATATGAGTTGAAATCTGTTCCCACTGAGGTCAATGGAAGTTTAATCACTGACTGATTTCACTGGGAACAGAGGCCAAAAGTAAGCACCTTTTACAGTCCCTCACAACAATTCCTGGCACACAAATGTGGCAGCTACCAAGACAGTTCATTTTTCACCTAAACATATAGCATGGTCCACAGATTTTTGGGTTTTTTAAATTTAAGTTTGGACAATTTCCACTGGGGGCAATGAGAATTCGACAGAATTAGCTCAGTGGTCCCTGTGAGACAGTGAGACCTCAGCTGACATGTCTAAGATTCAGAAGGGAATCTGAGTTCTATTTGTTGCAGTGTGTACCAGGAAATGTTCCCCTTTGCACATGCAAAGTCCTGAATGTGCTTAAGTGAGTTTCAAGACAAATTTTCACTGAGATCTAAAGGGTAGAATTTGCTCTAACTCCCCAAACAGTGCAGAATTTGAGCAACATAAATATACCCTTCAAGGTCCCCATTTCACTTAAAAAGTTATTTACGAACGCAAAAATGGAAACTTGTGATGGAAGCAGCAGGTAACTCCTTGGTGAGCTGCAGCACAGGCAAATTTTGGAGACAATTGTCAGAAGCCACATGACCACTGAAACAGCTGCTTTATTCTGTGCTGAAGTGCTCCACAGACCCATTTATTAAAGAGCTAATTCTGCTCTATGTGAAATTTTTGCTCTTCAGTTCTGAATACCATCAGGGGAGACATCAGTTGGCAGCAGATGTGGAAAGCTATTCATGTTGGCAACCTGAACAGCTTGGCTGGGGAAATTCGTGCAATACTTAAATAAATAAATAATGGATAAGGATTCAGAATTGCATTAAGTAAACAAAGATTTTCCTGTACCAGGTTCATAGCATTTTCTTCCAGGGCTCATGGTATTTTATATTACTTAAAATATTAGGCAGATTGTGATTATTCTCAGGTTTTCTGCACTCCTCATTATGTTTGCAAGCTTTGAATCTATTTGTTTTCAAAAAAGCAGAAAACACCCAAACTTGAACACAACCTTGAAAACATAAAGGATTTCAGCTTCATAGCAAAACCCCCCAACATTCTAAACTCAAGAATGTCGTCTTTTCTAAAGGCTTTCTGATGTCTAGCAATCTTGTTGAGACCTGCAGATTTCAGTTATTAAATAATTTTTGCTGAAGTCACATCCAATGATAGCTTTTTGAAAGCAGCAACTCAGTCACACTGAAGGTGACCTCATGACCAATCTCTGTGTGTTATCTTGTAATTCTGCAGCCAGATGAGCTCTGTCACACCATATCCCTGTGACAAAACTCCCCTTACACAGTATTGGCTCCCTCCCCATGATTGTGCTGACAAAGGTGAGTCTGCAGAGTTTCCCCATTGAAAAATAACAGTTAATAAGGCATAATTTGAATGCTTCCACTTTCCCCCTTTTTAACCAATTAAGAGGATGTAAAGAGCCACATAAAAATCTTCTGTCAAGTGATCTCCAATGCATTTCCTCCTGCCAAGGCCACAGGCAGTAATCTTGTGCTTGGTGATCTTGTACTGGGTCTGAGCAGGAGTTTTGCAGCAGGATCCGGCTCACAGCCCCCAGCAGCTGAGTGCTTCCAATGATAGTGTCAGGGAAAACTTCCACTAGTTATGAAATATGGGTCAGCTGCTTTGGCTATGACTATTGCATGTCAGTTAATATTTATCAAAGACCAAAATATCTTGCTGCAAGAGAGTAGCATTTGTTCCACTCGTTTCAGAGGCCAATT
Organism: Taeniopygia guttata; assembly: GCF_048771995.1. Taxonomy (NCBI): domain Eukaryota; kingdom Metazoa; phylum Chordata; class Aves; order Passeriformes; family Estrildidae; genus Taeniopygia; species Taeniopygia guttata. Next base: position 32,528,117 of record NC_133032.1, on the reverse strand, counting down.
GTGCGTGGTTTGGATTTCAGACTACAAAATCGCTTCTGACTGTTTGAGGCTCAGCATCTATTTCAGGGCAGGCTGAGGGTTTCAGAGAGCACTGGGGAAGGGGGTGGGGAGTTAAGTTGCTCAAGAGATTGTTTATAGGTTAAGAATCCTTTTCTATCTGCAATAACCATCACACATATGATTTATCTGGCTGATAAGTGTCCCCTGAGGGTTCGTGCCCATCAGGCTGAGAGGCAGATGTGAGCTTCTGTCAGCTTTTGGTGATCTGAAATCATGTCATGCTGGACAAGACCCTGTACACTGACCCTGAAACAGAGAGCTTCTCTTGGAGACAGAGGTATGGGAATGGAGCTAAGCAACACTGAGTGCCTCCTGTGCTTGTGTGCTGGTGACCAGCCTGCTGGTCAGAGAATGGCAGGAGATCTTCCCAATTCTTCATCAGCCTTTGTGTCAGGCAGAGTGACACAATGATCATGATCTGATCACTTATTATGGGAACTCACTCTGTACATCCATGTGTACAGAGATATTTTCAAATCTGAATTAGTCATTAATAATGACTAGGTTACTTTAAACAATGTTACAGGGATGTAAACAATCTGTTTACAGATATTCAGCTGGGGAATACAACTAGGTAGATTCCACCTCTTGTACCTCTACTGCTCCTTGCAGTGGAGTGGTGTGAATCTCTCATCATTTGGTTGAACTAGTTTCTTTGTCTCCAAATACACTTTTCTTTTTATTATTTTTTTCTTTTTTTTTTTTTTTGTGGAAAAGTTTAGATGGAGGACAGGGAAAAAGAGATCTGTGAGAAATATTTGCATATGTTATTTTGAAACCTGTAGCCTTTTTCCATCCTGCATCTTTTTGGAAAGAGCAAAGTTTCTTTTTAAAAAAGTCAGCATTCCATGCCCAACCCACTCCCCAAAAACCTCCCAGACAAGAAATCAAACTAAGACATTGTAACATTCTTTTAAAAAAATCTACCTTTTGAGACAAAATGTTGCAGTGAACTGGTTCTTAATGTTAACCACTGTAGCTTGAAGCACTATACAGGTTTTGCATCATTGTTTTTGCTGCTTGGTATTATTAGTGCCTCTTAATTTGGAAAGCAAAATTGTGTTCCATTGAGAACAGTGTTGGCAGATTGCCTGTGCCTAAGAGACACTCTTAACGTGCAAATAAATGTACATAAGTGGTGCAAAATATGAATTCATATGAGCCTGTTCATGGTAGTGGGTGGCTGCATCTCCAGCAAGTCCAACTGAACTGGTTTGTTTGCAAACAGCAAAAACAGCTCTGGCTGTGCTGGAAGAGCTGCAGGGAAAAGGAAGCTGCAGCCACATCTGAGGGTGAGATCAGCCCTAAGGAAGCACTTCCTTCAGCCTCTGCTAAAAAAAATGTCTAAAAAACCACATTATCTTATACTGGCTTGTTGAAAAGTGTGTGTATATTGGAATTCCTCCGATTATTGGGAGTGATGTTCTCATTCTGCGGCCAAGAGTGATCAAGAAATGCTGAAAATCCAATAAAGCCCTTGTTTTCTGTGGGTGTTGCTGTGGAACACAGAAATCATGTCTGTTTGTTCACCATGGTGGTTTCTCTGGTGCATTGGTTTGGCAACTGCATCATCTGTACATGAAAATGCATCCAGGAAGAAACCTTCCAGGCCAAACAAATGCTTTTGATAAGATATCTATACATGACTAAGAAGCTGCCTTGGAAGCACACCCACTTAGTTTGAATTAAAGGAGTAGGATTTAGGACAGGAGATATAATCCAACTTGACAAACTAGTTAAATATTGACAAGAAGCAGAAAGGCAGCAGTGCTTGTGCTGAAGAGAAGAACACACTTCTGCTTTTCTGATTGAGCACAGCCAGGATTTTCATACCCACAATGGATGGCTGCAGGAACCCAGAAGATTCAGCCCAGTCCAATGCCCTGCATGGTTTATCATTCCTTCAGTTGTTAAAGGTAGGTTTGCTTTCCCAGGAGCTCCTACCTTGTGAGGGAGCAGGGTGGGTACCTCCAAGCTGCTTCACCTTCAAGGAGGTATTTTTATTATGGGTCACACGGTTGCATGCAGGCTTACACTATTGAAAATTTAATGACTGAAAAAGAGCCAGTGGAACATAATGCTGTACAATTTCTGCTTTGTAAATCAGAATGCTTTTGCACGTGTGTATGTGTGTTTATTTTAAAATGTTTATTTAGTTGGTAGAATTATTATAAGACTGTTTTAAACCAGCTATTAGCTAATGGAGAGACCTCATTGCTGGGTATTAGGAGATTATGGCTTCATTTACCATAATGCACAGAGATAGCCCAAGTGTTCTGCTTTTTATTTGTGTTTGTTTAAATTTATATACATACTTTAACCCATTCCATAGCATTTTGTCTTTCAACAAAAATCCTCCTATAATCCAAAAGGTTGAGCAGAGATGCTGCTCTACATGATAACTGAAGATATATGTAAATAAAATCCAACATATTAACTGCCTTAGATTCCTGTAACTTCATATTTGGAAATAAGAAAATGTAATGTAGATATGAGAAACAGCCATGTTAGCTTTTCCAACAAGATCATTAGTCAGCAGCTGGAACTTCTGAAACAAAAAACAACTGGAGCCAATCATCTCTTCTGTATTGCCTTAGCAGCAGTGAAATTAGGGCACAGAGGAAAATAAAAAATATGGTTGGGTTATTAGCACAAATGGTTTTATAAACAAATAAAACATAAACCAAATTGTAACAAGCACAGGAGTGAGTGAACAATAAAATATTGACTGTTTATTTTTGCATGTGGTCTCCCTGGGAGACATTTCACAAACACATGATGATGTACATGTCAGAAAGTGATTGTTCTGTACCCCCATAACTGCAGCATTGTTCTGTACAGTTCCGGGGAGCCATATGGCCTGAACATACCATACAGTTCATTAGTGAGCATATTACAGCTTTATATAGCCTCAGAGAAATGTGGCAACACGTGATGTAATGCTCATGGACAGTAGATTGTTGGCTCATTTACCAGTGCTTTAAATAGAACTATGCTGGGCACATTAAATTTTATGGCTTAGCTTCTAAAGCTGGGAAAGAACCCTGCACTCCTTCTTGTTAGCAGTCCCCCTGTATGCAATGTTGCAGGGAAAGGGAGTTGTGGAAGGAGGAAAGCCTGACATTTATATGCAGCCTGATGTGCAATGGACATTGCCTGGCTCTGCAAACACTGGGAGCAATGCTGAACCCTGGTTGTGTTCTTAGACAGAAATCACAAGCACGTTCTTGATAAAAAACTTGGATCCTGGCCCATGGTGCCATAGCCAAGGTACCAAACAGAGAAGAAAGTCATATGTGGCACTGTTTGATTAAGGATTAATATGCTGTGGCTTAAACTAATCAGGAATAGTTAATCAATTTTGCCACCTTACAACATGATAACCTTTGGTATTGCAAATACCTTCAGGTCCCAATGTGTATGGATCACTAATATTGAAATCAGTTTTCTGGTTTTGTGCTTTGCCTGAGTTTTCCAAGTGTACCTTGGCATGCTGAACCCCTGTTTCACAGAGCAATGCAGCCAGCATTTGGTAAAAAATGAAAAGCTTTCATTGATTACTCTTTGGGCACATCCAGAACCCTTCCACATGCAGAGCTGCCTGGGTGTGACTTGCTTTTGCAGTACTGGGGTTTTCTGCTGCTGCAGCTTTATTGAGATCAGGGGAGTTACTGTGGCTTAACCCAGAATTGCACAGCGGTGACATCAGCCTCGTTAATCCAGGAGGGAATTCTGCACATGGAGAGGCATCCAAACTGAATATAGTTTTTCAGAAAGGAAAAATGGAGCTAGGAATCCAATCCAATATAAGGAACTGAGATTATTACATGTAGCACATAGTGGAATGGTATCTGGACTACAAACAATTCTGTGAGAGAACATTCCTCCCAAACAGAGCCTGATCATTTTAGAGAAATGGTTCAAATTTGCAGGAGTGGAGTACAAATCCCTGTTTCTAAATAAAGGTGATTAAAGAAACAAAGGAATCAAAAGTTTGCTCTGAGTTTGCTAGAAATGAAGGAAATATCAGGAGATTTGTGTCAGAGCAAGAATCTCACAATAAGCACTGCTAGGGACCTCATTCCATGCATACTTGAACATTAGCTCTGATTTGGCTTTGAATCTGAATGCAGACTTCGTTCTCATGCTGAATCCAGAGACCAAATATATTTTCTCTCTCCCATTTTTTTTTTTCCCAGGCCTTGCTAATTAATAAGATCTGTGTGCATTCCAACCCAAGTTCCAGATTTTGACATCTTAAGGACTTCAGCTATTTAAAGCACAATTCCCATGCATAAGTCATAGTAAACAAGAGTCAGCAGGAAGTTATCTTTCGTTGCTCAAAAAAGTAGTGAGTGCTAAATTAAATAAATAGCATGTCTTTTTAGCGTTCTGTCACACAGGCTAAAATCAGATAGAGTTTTTATTGAATCTGGCCCAGAGGTTACAGAATAAAATAAATATAATGAAGCTGATTTAATTCTCCTGTTTGTTCCACTGTAGTTGGAGGAAATATTTGCCTATGGAGGAGAACATTTTGAACAAATTCAGAAATACTTTTAATTTGCATCTCAGAAACTTGTAAGAAAGTGTTGTATTGTGGAGAAAGCTTAACTTTGAATGATTAGACTGACATTATTTTTCAGTGCATTGTCACTTAATATCACACTCCTATTTATGCAGTGAAAACCCTGGAGCTACTCTGTGTGATTGAGCTAAACCAAATGTTTGGCAGGAGAATGGGGATTTTCAAAATTAGAAGTTGCTTCTTTTGGTGTCTGGTTTTGTTTAACTCTGGAAACAGAAGCTTAAGGGGAAGAAATTTTGCCATGTGATTAAATGGCTGGAAAAAAGTGGCATGTAAAGTCTCCTCTATGAAGCAAGGTAGCTGAGTTTTCATGCTAGTTTGAAAAAGAATATAACATCTGTTTTGGTAACGGTTTTTGTGGTATTTTTTATCAATTTAAATAAAAACCGAAGAGAACAGCAAAGATGTAAGAGCAGACTTCTAAGCCAAGTTCACAAATTGGCTTTAAAAGTGATTAATAACCACTCAACATAATCAGGCAGTATAGTGTAATCACACTTGGGACAGAATGAGGAGGTTCATCAGGCTCTCCCTGCAAATGCTACAGAAAACAGTTTAGTTAGATTTTGTGTTTCTGGTGACGTTCCCTTTAGCATGAAAGGAATTTTGCCATGGAAAGAAACACAGAATTGCTCATTAAGGCAGAGTGTGATCCTCATTCAGAACCAGTCCCCTTCCCATCAATAAACAGGGATGTCCCTTGTTCTTTGGCACTAATACAACACTGATCCAGTTGGTGCACTTGATATTCCAGCACTGTGCAGTTCTCCCTAGTGATAATATCTCTGTGTAGGATATACTTTCAATTCAGGCTGAATTTTGAAGAAAGAATCTTGCAACTTGTATTTTCTTTGGATTGTGTTCTGATCCTTGGCCCTGCCTAGGACAGAATTAAAATTGCTTGGCAGCTCCTCCCTGAGACTGGGGCTTTAAAATCCAATTTAGAGATTTTAGATTTGAAATGTGACTTGAATCCTTCTCAAACTTCTTTATCTACTCTGTTCATTTCTCTATGTAATCCACTCCTCAGGCTCCAAGATATGACATAAAATGATATTTTTAAAGACATATTATGTGGAATGTTTTGAATGCCTCCAAAGGATATAAATAGGAGAATAAACGTTGGAAATAGTTATGTGTTTTTAGAATCAAGAACAGAAATGCAGTGTTTCAGCAGTGTATAGTAGAAAAATTACTTCTGAAAATAAAAATTATGGAAGATTGTATTTATTTATTTATTATTTGTAAATAAATCTTAGCTTGTACTATGGACTCTTTATGTTCTGTATGAAAGTAAAGAATGTCTTTGTGAATTATGGTCTAATTCATGGGAGACAATCAAGCAGCACCTTACAGGTCCAATTGTTGTCACAAACAACAGGCAGAGTCTGCCTGACCCTTCCCTGTGCTCACCCTGGATACTCATGTCCTTCCTGTATGCAGTTTGCTGGGATTCCATATGGCTCCTCTGCAGACTGCCAGACATGTGGGAAGGAAAAGCCTGGATTGCACACAGGATGACAGGCCAGCTAAAGCCTTCAGATATTCTGCACCAAGGTCCAGTTGGCTCAAAGGGTTTGTTTTTCTCCCTATGGCATTTGAATATGCTGATGGTCAGGTGAGCACTGCAGGAATTTCCAGCCCCATCTACTCCTTACTGAACTTCTCTTTTTAATTTCTATGTATTCAAAAAGCAGAGGAGTTATTCATAGTATACAGCCACAGGCACAGAAATCAATCCCCAATAATTTTAAACAAACAAACATCTGTTTGGCAAAATATTTACTAGTCAATGCCAGAATTTAATAAGGCACATACAGAAAATACTGATAGAAGGAATTAAAGGAAAAACAGGAGGAAAAAAGACACTCAGTGAATGCATCTGCTAAAAGGTGGATATTCCCTGTAACTGCTACTGGAGGCTGGAGACAGGATTTTAAATGTGTTTTGGTAGCTGGCAAACTGTCTCAAGGATTCTGCTGGATTCCTGCTGGATGTGACCCTGTGACACAGCTGGTGCCTTCAGGAACAGTGGTGCTCCGTGTCCTGTGCGTGCTCAGCTTTATCTGCACTTAAGTATGTTACTTTTTTTTCCTCAAACCTGAATTTTTGCTTCACATAGTATATGTACATATATTAATGGAATTTGGTAGCAAATTATTAATTTTCTAATTCCTTCTACCAGTAGCAATGGTTTTCACTTTTGTATACAGTAAACTGAAGTAGTGTGAGGTACAAGTCTGTTCTACAGGAGCTTGGAAGTCCAGTGGAAATAGGTCAGGTAGAGAGACATGATCTGGGCAAAGGAGTCCCCTAATTTAAAACATTTTTTAACTAGGAGAAAAAGCCCTTTGCTGGCATGTTTGCTGGAACAATGCTCAAAAGCAGACCAGTTAATGCAGACACGGAAATCTCTTCTGAATTATTTTCTGCTCCAGTCCTGACATGCTTCTAAATCCTGGATTTGTTGCTGTTTTATAAAATGTGTTCTCAAGAACTTTGGGTTTTTTTTACTTTTTTGCCTTTGCAGTATAATTTCCCCAGTGTTCCCAATGCCAGCAGTTGCACCCAGACCCTGCTGGGTTGCTGGGTGTAGCAGCAAGGACTGCACTGCACTTCCAGCTCCTGCTTCAGACACCTCACTTTCATACTTGGCATTTGCTGTCTTTTATCTCTCATGCTGTTCAATACTTTATGCTCTTTTTTTCAAGGACTTGGTTGCAGTTCTGTGGGGCTGTTTTTAAAACTTGACATCCTGAATTTACATTCCTGACATCAACAAGAACTCTTTGCCCAATATCACTGGCCCCACCATCAGAGCTGTGTGTATTTTTGTGAAATATTTTGTCATCCTAATCAGAACTTCCATATCTTTCCAGGGAGGTATTAGGAAACCCAGCAGATCTGCTAATTTCTCGGTATTGTGTTGTTTGAGAGATGAGTTAATGCAATCACATTTTAAATGTAATGACCTAAATATTCTTTCAGCTGACTGTAAAGTAAATAGATAAATGAAGCACATTGTGGTTTATGCTTCATTGTGTAATGTTTTAATAGTCTGTCATGCTTGGTGACAAGGACTTCATCTTAACCCATACTTTTGATGACGTTGTTAGAAATCTTAAGTAGAATTTTATAATCCTAACGAAAATCTCTCAGGTGGCTGGTTTGGTTTTTTCCCCCGTAAGTTCTCTGGACCTGCCCACCTGTGACAAAAGTCAAGATAAAGAGCAGTTTGCTGTGCTGTGCAGTGCTTCTCCTGCTGGGCCAGGATAAATCAAAGGCTCAGCTAGAGCTGTACCTTTCAGCTGGCTCTCAGCACTCAATGTCACCTTTCTGCCACCAGCCTAGGATGATGCACGTTTGCTCTGCTGGTTCCTGGGCTGAAAACCTGACCCTCAAGGAAAACCCAGCAGTGTTTTGTGTCTTAGGTAGGGAAATACCTTGTTCATCTGCTGCTCCCTGAACCAGGGCTGCAAGCACAAGATCCTGCAGGATTCATGAGGGCAGGGGTTACTCTGTTGGGTGAATTCTGCTCCACTCTCCAAGAGGGCATTTAAGGCTGGGGCTCACAAAAGTCTCCATGGCAGTGGAGCCCAAAGCCTGACACCCTGGCTGCCTTTCTGTGCATTTGGAGCCTTCCCAAAATAAGGAGGGAGGTGGCTCCCAGGGGCTGCAGAGAACAGAGGTGCCTGCTCTAATGTCAGGGCTGTAGGCAAGCACCATCCAGGCACTTAACAAGAGTCCAGAGCTGCCTCTGGACAGTGATTACCCCTGCAATAATAATCAAACAAACTTGTTTGGCAAAATATTTATTAATTTCTGCCAGTATGGATATTAGGTACACTCTAGCTCTGCTTGAGAGGACTTTTAAAATTTAGCTGCTGTCTAAAGCAAGGACTATGGTCCACCTTGTGCAGCAGAGCATCCTCCAGCTTAGGTCCTGCCAAGACAACCATGTTGCACAGCAAATTATCATCAGACTGAAGATTCTGGAGAGTTTGGTAGTTTGTGGGTTCACCTGTAAGTTTTAACCTTGGCAAATGTCTCATGGATTGTAGTGAGGGAATAATTTGTGTAAAAACTGTGGAGTTGGGGTCCTGCGATAAAGATTTGTGTGAAGTACAGAACTTCAATTGGAATGTTAAAGATATATATAGCTATAGCTAATGCAAAGCATTTATTGGAATATGCCTCAATAAATCTTCCTTTTATAGGATAATTAACTACAAGGAGAAGAGAGAGTGGGAATATTATAAGTGGAAAGTCTTTTATTTGCCAAAGCTCTGTGTTTTAGACATCTTACATAGTCAGTTATATACTGTGCAAAGACAGACCAGGGACAGAAAATCCCACTGGCATCACTAGGGTTTTCTGTTCTCGCCTGACATTAATCTCTGCTTTCTTTACACTCTGATTAACAGTTTTCTGTTATTTTTTGTGGTCGCAACTTGGAATTAAATGAGACAAACCATGTTTAAAAATCAGAATGCATTCTGGCAGACAGACTGTTGGCACTGGTTCCTCTTTCTGTGCTGTGCATGAAGCTGTGCTCAGGATCTCCAGTGAGCAGAACTCAGGCCACAAGTGGATCTGTGCAGAGGAGGATGTGAAGTTGAAGACACTGCAGGTTTAGGACCAGAAAATAGGGTGGCATAATAATTACATTGTTTCATATTTTATTAATAGTTTCCTTGGATCCCTCCTCCACAAAATAGTCACATGTTTTCTGGTCCCCCAATCTGCAGAGTAACTTACAGACGTACACGCTATTAGACTTTTTCAAATTTTGCTTCTGGAGTAAACAAACGGTGGCAGCTTTATAAAACCCTTGATAGTGTTCCAGGGTTTAAAACCTCTGTTTATCCAGGATTCAGCAATGACAGAAATTACTTTCATAACTGAACACTAGTAATGCTCCCTGCTAAGCTTGAGTCCTTGGGATATCATTCATTAACTCTCAAATTTATGTTTATTCTGTATTGTCTGCAGGCAGACTAGTTCTCCTTTTAATGAAGGAGAACTGGATTTTGCTCCTTGGTCCGTGTAAGTCAGCATCTGATGTTATCTTGGGGATAACTAACAAACCTCGAGTTTAAAATAGAAGGGCCATGAGCTGCTCCCCCTGTGTCAGGAAGCCCTCCAGATCTTCCCAGGGTGCTGCTCTGCACCAAGGGAGGAGGGAGGGACTACAACTTGGTGTGAATGTAAATATACCCAGGAAATTATAAAGAAGAGGAAGTTTGAATATAAACAAAATGGTAAAAAGAGCACAAATAGCACAGTGAGCTACCAGGAAGTGACAAAACTTCCAAAGAGAATTGGAAGGAAAGAGATGGAGAGGGCACAGATGAGTGCAGTGTGTCGGTGGACATGAGTTCCCCTGGGAGGAAGGGTCAGGGTGGGATGGGAGCACTGAGTCTGACCCTTCTGCCCTGCCCATCCCAGTGAGAAGCTCTGCACATGGAGCACTCCTGGAAGCCTACATCCTTGCATGCTTTAGAGATACTTGTTTGGCTTTGTTTTTACCAAGAGAATCCTCAAAAGGATGTGAAACAAAACTCTAAGTAATATCAAGCTCACAGAGGACAGCAGACTAAGATGAAAATCACAATTTCTGGTTCTGGTGTGCTGTCTCTTGGTTTGGAAGTCATCAGGCTTTTGCATGTTTGGCAGTGGTTTTACCTTGGCTGAGGTCAAGGGCCTCACTGTAAAGGCCTGTGTGTCCTGTCTTTGCAAACACAAAATAAGATTCAAGGTTCTGAGCTAACAGAATTGTAAGCATATTCTCAAAAATAAGAGATTCCACACTGAAGAACAATTACTACTTGTCATATTCCTCCTCACAGCTTGTATTACACTCTCAGTATTTTGCAGTGCTTGAATTTTTTTGGCCTGCAATCATTGCAGTTTTTCTAACACGAAGGACAAATGATAGCTTAGAAGTTACCTAATGAGGAATTGTCTTATCTGCACCCAGGGATTCAGCTCTTGCAGCTTCAGATTGCTTAGACCAGAGGGTTTGGATATCCAGCTGCCCACTGCCACATGTTTAAATTGTCCCACCAGTAGAATGTGTTGCTTTGGTTGGGTGCCCACAAATCCTCAGTGCGTGACTGTGGCAGTTCTTCAGTCACCCAGTGAAGGAATTAAATACCAGGTGTTATGTGACTGTAATACTGAATAACACATACAATTCAGATTAAATACACAAAGCTTGATTTGATGGAATATCTAGGTAGTGACAAAGGAACTCTCATACCACAGAGTGTTTTGAAATGTGCATTTACGTGATACATTTTAATTAATTCATATTAATTCATTATATATTAATGAATTATAACATATTTTAATTATTTAAATTTAATTATTATAACATATTAAATTTAATTAATTCATTATAATATATTTTTTATTATAGCAAGGGATGTATCAATCCAGCTTTCAAATAGGCACATTTATGTACTACCAAGAGTTTTAAGTCATGGACAGTGACTTCCTGATATCTGTTAAGCTTGTCTTCACTCAAGCAAGGGCATAACTAAGGTTTCAGAGCTGGCAGACTTTGCTCTGGCAAAGAAAGGCACATCTGGATGTCTTGGCTTTGTTTATCAGCTCAGTGATCTGTTCTAACCTGGATAAGAAGGTACAGAATTAGACTGTCTTTTATAAAAATAAATTACTCCCTGATGAATGGATTCTCCCTCCTCCTAGTGCAGATGAATGTCAGCAGAGTATCTCAGCATATCTGTGTCAGTACACACCATACTGATGACATCCTGTGGAGGCACTCACTGAGTCACTCTTCACCTTTTCAAGCAGTATTTCACACACAAGCAGGCAGCTGTAGTCTGTATTACTGAATCAGGCTTGGTAGATGATTTTCTAGAGTAAATAAATTAGACTGTACTGATCTGCAGATAAACTATCATAGTGGGGCCTGTCTTAAGCAAATACTACAATGAGAATCTCCTGGATTGTGTTGTTGTCTGCACAAAAGATGTGACCTCCAGAGGAGCACAATGGCACCACTGAATTTGCATATTACTTATTTAATCTGAATTAATGTGGCCAAGTATGCAGGTACACTGAAAAAACATATAACACTCTCTTAAAAAGCTGTGTACAGGCTTTGGCCAACTCATTTTGGCGTAGGAGAGAGGAGGCACGTTACTTTGGCTGTTCTTTGTACCCTGAAAAGATGCTCTGAGAAAGCAGGCAGACAAATCAGAAGCGTGACAGAGCTTTTTTCCAAATGCTGTTTGGATTTTTATGTGAACAAAAGTTTGATTGGCTTGGGGTTTTCATTATTTGTGACAAACAAAGCTCAGATGCTGTAGTGTCCTGCATTTCCTTGGCTGTCTTTATAGGGATATTTGTGAGCTTGGCACATCTTTCATTAGAAATGAAGTGGAAAATCTCCAGCACTGTGTCTGGTGTTGGGTTTCATCACATAACTTCCAAGCAACCATAATCTACAGTAAATTTTCACTAAAATAAGATACATGTTTCCTCAGATTTAGTGAAGAGAGTAATAAAATATGGATTAGCTGCTGAAAACTCTTATGAAAACATATATTCAATATGTGAAAGGGGAAGGAAATTATATCTCTGTCTTCACAATGAAATGGAGAGAAATAATTTTAAAATCAGCTCAGCCTCTTTCTCACTGTCTAATATCTATGATGCTCCATGCCCTTTGTACTGGTGTCAGATAGAGAAAACTCATGAATGATGCACCTTTGTAGTCACAACTGCAAAAGCTTCAGCCCTACACGTTTTCCTATGAAGGTTAAATAAATAAAACAAGCAGTCAGTAGGTAGTTCTTGAATTCCTGCTGAAAACCAAGATTTAACATCCTCTCAGCAGTGTAAGGTTGGATTTATTGAAAGAGAACTCCATAATAACACCCTCACACGTTTCTCTGGACTACAGTAAATCAACATTTTTCAGTTTCTCAACTTCTTGCAAAGTTCTTGCACACCTTGAGGAAGCACTGGGCAGGGATCTGTGTTTCAGGTCCTTTCAATTTTTTAAGAGATGCTTGGATTATATATTGCACCTACCAGTTGTGGTGATGGTGGCCACATGGCATTAAAATTGAGCTCAAATTTGGGCCACTTCCCCTCACTAATCAGGTGTCAATCTACAAACAGCAGAAGGTGAAATGCCCTACTGAAATTCTTTCTCCTTTTCCTGTAAGGTTTTGTGGTTTGTTGTTTGTTTTTCTTTTTTCCTTTGCTTTTTTGTCCTAAAATCTCACAAAGCGCTTCCTGGCAATGACAACACAGTTACAGCACACTTGTGTGGAATATCAGAATATCACCAGACTTCTGTGTAGCCTGTCAAAATTTCCTCAGTACCCCTTTACACAAATTATCTCTGCTAATTCACTCCGAAGCAGGGAGTGATTGCAAGTTTCCACGTGTCCTGATATTATAGGTCACTACAATGTTCTTCTCCCCAGTGAGTTTATTAGCCCCTCAGCTTTGTTTGTGAGCAAAATTCGACCATGGTTGAACTTACATCAAAAGGAGATGCGTGGGCATCGTCCTGGTTCTCTGCTCCCTTTGCTGGCTCTCTGTTGAACAGACAGATCAGTGCAAAGTCTCAGCCCCTCATCTTTAAATACCATCAGCTGACTGGCTCCTGCTACCTTTGAGATCTCTTCTCCTTCCAAACACCTGCATCCCAAAGAGCTTCCAAACAGCTGCATCCCAAAAAAAGAGAGAAGCTACATTTTACTGTGGGAAATACAATTTTTTCCCAGAAGTCTTGTAAAGTAAAAAGAATTTTTTTCCCAGAAGTCTTGTAAAGTAAAAAGAATATAAAATAAGGAAAATATCAATTGTTTCCAGAATTGATGGTCAGATTTAGATTTACATCAGTAATTCCATCCCACATGTAACCTACTCTGCTGGCTCAGTTGAGTACACAAATGGACACACAGTAAATTGGGCTATTTCTCCTGTAGAATAAGAAGGGAAAGATAAAATAGACGCTTTATTATTTCTCCTTTTATGTGCCCTAGGTTTCTTAGATAAGCTGATGGAGTGGACCATGTAGATTGCAATTTAGGGAAGAAAAAGCTGCAGTTAGGTGGTTTTCTTGTTCCTGCATGTCAGTGGGCATATGTGCATGTATGGGATGTGAATAAGAGACACTAATGAGTCTCAGCAGTTTGTTAATTTTCTCTTTTGTTCTTTCTGCTTGCTGTGATGAAGCAATCTGGGCTGCATCACTGAAGATAAAAATATCATGCCTTGAAAGTGAATAATAAATGTAATCTATTAATTTTTCTCAATTAACCTAAAAGACTGAACTGTGGCAATACTTTCTCTCCTGGTGACATTGATCTAAGAATACGACTGCAGTCCTGGCTAGCAAAAAATCTCAGTTTAGTTAGAAAATATTTAACGTGCTCTCATCAATGAGTTCACTCCCCTCAGATCCTCATCTCTGGGAAGTGCCAGGCAGGAATCAGCAGGGCTGTCACCTCCAGGATAACAGGGCTGCCTATCACCAGATGCTTGGTACCAAATTGCAGCTGGCATTTCAACATGAGCCTTGCTTTGAAAATGCCAGTTTTGCAAAGTTGCCATTCCCAGAGATCATCCTGTTTGGTATAAATATACCTATATGAGGTAGGAACACAAAAGGATGATCTAAAAGCCCATGTGGTGGGCATGCGATGAGTTCAGTGGAGTTCTAATGTTCATTTTTGGGTTGCTGTGTTAGAGCTTTGGATAATTCAGTTGGAAATAGAGGTACTGGGTGCCTGCACATTTTGAAAGTAGGGTGCATGTGTGGTGTAGGGCCTTGGCTGAGCCTGTGTGACAGGTGCAGTTTTCTTTGCTGTCACTTTTATACTCTGAGGCTTGGAAAGCTGGTACTGAGGGAAGATGATGTAGCTCAGAGTGTTTGTTCTGTCATAAACAGACTAAAAGTTACAAGATGTTATTGAAAGCTGTGTTCATTTCCAGGTCGTCTTTTATGCATATACAATATGATAGCCAAAGACTTTAGCTCCTCATTATTGTGCTCAAAGTACTGAGCTCTGAAATAATGCTTAGAATTGATCACAGATCCATAACATAGTCTACCTGATGTGATAAAACTCCTTTGGGTATAAGGCACAATTAAACAGGATCTGAAGGCAAGGACATGATATGTGTCTTTGTAAATTGTATATTAAATGATTGTTCATTGTTACTTTAGGACTCTTGTGTTATTCACAATGTCTATAGATCTTAATGGAATAAATGTAGTATCTGAAGATGGAGAATATTAGAGCTTATTTTGGCATAAATTGCTTGATTATTGGAACTTCCTATTAGAATTTCCTGTAAAGCTCATTTATGGAAATAATTAGAAACAAACTCTTCAGATCCACTTTACCAGACTAATCTCCTTTACAAATTGCCACTCCAAAGTAATTGGTGTCTCTGTTCTGAGAAACTTTATCACAAGTAAGTAATGCAATACCAGGTTTGAAAATTAATACACTATAATCTTCTGATGAGTATTGGACAGCACATAATGAGCTTATGCTTTTGCAAGCAACTGAGTGAGGAGAATATTGCTGAAATGAAGGAGGAGAGCTGGGATGGGTCTGAATCCTTTTGAATTAAATTTCATAACTTAGAGGATAAGTAGAGCTATGATATTTGGTTAGCAGCTGGACAAGGTAAACAGTGTTGTGATTTTTTGGAAATGAATATTAAGTTTTTAGGGAACTGGGTTTGAATAGAGACAGTCAGGAGTAGTTATTTTAAAAACTTGAAACAATAGTGCTGTACCCTGGCTCAGACTGAGGTATGATAGAGTAAGTGCAACATAAATTCTTGTCATCTGTCAGAAAACCTCCACAAAAGTAGCTAATTGGAAATGCTGGACATTGGAAATGTAAATGTAGGTATTAATTTCACAAACTTTGCCATAGATGAGATGCGCATCAGCAATTTCTCATGTCTTATATTTTCTTAAATATCTCTCATGGTAAATAATTACCATTTGCTGCACAGCAAAAGGAAGGGATCTAATATGCTTCTTGACTGGAAGAATTTCAAATATAACTGATTATACCTCTTGAGGAAGAGAAAAGATCAGCAACCAATACATTGTTGCTCTGTGCTTTTAAGAGAATTCATGAATCTGTGAGTTCTCTCCTAGTTAAAGAGTGGGTCTGTGATGGATGTCAGCTGGTAACATCACTGCCAGTTGCACTGCAACTTAAAATAGACATCACCAGAGGCTTTTAAATGTCATTTCTGCAAAGTCAGAAAATGAAGCCCAATTCCTTGCAGGATAGAATGTTGCCCTCTTCACTCAGCTCTGTCACTCTTGCAGTGTAGCTACTGTAAATCTTTGACACTTCAAATTTAATATTTTAAAATTTTTTTTCAAACCAGAGTTTACTTAACCAGAGACAAATAAAAAAATCTTGTGCAATATCCAAAACATTTCACTGGTAAAAGTGCTCCAGAACCAAAAGCAGCCTCATATGAGTGTGCTGTCAGATGAGACACACCAAGAGGATGGCCCAGAAATTCCCCTGCTCAGAGATGAGTGGAAAACTGAGGTTATAAATACACCTTAAATACCAGAGTTATTTACCAATGTGGGCAGGAACATTCCCCACACTGCCTCACTTTTATTAAGGGTTCAGACCCTTAATAAAAAGCCCACTTGCTCCCAGGGCTGGAGTGACACCTCTCCATTTCTGACAGCCCCAGTATCAGCTGTAAACAGCCAGTGTGAAAATATTTGTATTCAGGGAGCAAACCCTTCACAGAGCCACAGAGCAAATGGTTCCTGCAAGATCCTCTCCTTACCCACCTGCTGATTTCTGTTTTATCCAGAGGCATCTGCCTTTCTGTCCTCACTCAGCCTGGAACAAACTTTGGACCTGGACGGCAGCTCCCGTAGGACAGCAGCGTGAGGCTGTCCCTCTCACTTTATCCTGGAGACTACTGCACCAAATGAACTTAAAAGGGCAGTGAGAAAATGGATTGGCCACAGCCAGTACCTGAAAATGACAACAAACATTTTCTGCAAACAGATGTTGATGCCAATCCACACATTTTTCTTATTTCCCAACTGTTGGAACTACCCACGAGTTGGGTTTCATTATGTCGAACCATCTGTAGATGCCTCTTGTTTCATAACTTTATCTCCTGCTCACAACTTACTCTTTTAATTATCTACTCACAAACTTACTCTTTTAACCATCAACTGTACAGGAATTACTTGGGAATGCACAAATTGCATCTGCTGCTTAGAAAGAAGTGTAAGAGAATCTTAACTCATTATTTCACTTCTCCATTGCAGATCAAGATAGATCTGTTTGCCTAATGCCTATATGAAGGTGCTAAGGTATAAAAATATTCTGAAGATGTGTTGGTTCCCCTTTGAATATTTCTTTAACATTTGGCTAAATATGAAGCTTTTTCTCAAGGATTTTTTATTCCAACAAAATGACAGTCATAGGATCTGATGCTTGAAGCAGTAGATCCTTCCAGCAGACTTCCAAGGGCTGCAGGGAATTGTTTCTCAGTTGGTACAGATGTAAATGATGGCTCTGTGCTTCTTATAGGTTTGTGTATTTAAACTACTGAGTATTCTACAGGAATGAGAGATTCACAATACAGTTCTAAAATCCTGCAGAAAATACAATTTTCCATTAAATTTCATGTTTTTTTCCAGAAGAGCTCATTTCTTAAATGAGGGGCAGGCTGAAGGAATAAATAGTGAAAGGGAGCATTAAGATCTCGTTAGACAGACTTCACAGAATCAAATTTACATTAGTAAAACTTTAAATTGGCTTCATTAACTTCTCTAAATTATACATGCATTAATGGGATTCTTATTATTAATTCATACAATTGTTTATACTACTTTTTTGTTAGGGCTTTATTTATTTATTTATTTATTTATTTATTTATTTATTTATTTATTTATTCCTGCTATTCCAGCACTGCATTGATGAGACTCATTAAATGTAATGACTTTTGGAAATTTATCACAAAGCTCTTTCCAGATCACCTCTACTCACCCTTTCTTTTGGAGAAAGTTTTTGGCATATATCTGGGAGGCAATGAATTGCACAATTTTCTTGTATGCAGCATTTCAAAACCTGCATGCCTGAACAACATAGTTGAGTTTTTAACCATCATTCTTTATTTTTCTCTCATTTATTCTTATTTTAAAAGAGCTCTTTCAGACTTTTGTGTTAATTCTAACCACAAAAAAATATGCTTAAAAATGCATAGAGTAGTATAACAGCTTGGTTAAAGTCAATAATGGCCTTTACCTGACTGTATTTTATCAACTACATTCAAAAGGTGCTGTAGAAGAGCTTTTCAAATACTAAAAAGCTCTATTATTTAACACCATTGTAACATCAGCAATATAGAAAATAATAAATTCCTTCAAGGGTTCTGGCAACATTATGAACCACCAGAGCAAACTCAGATATTTTTTTTTTTTTTTGATTTTTTTTTTTTTTTTGTCACCAGAGTGAAAGCAATCAATTTTTGCAGCTTTTGAAGCAGATTACCCTTTCAGAGCATGATGGGACAACAACCAAAATCTTGCAAACCCCAGCCAGGCTGGATGGCAAGGAGGCAGTGCAGGGAGTGGCAGATACGAAAGAATCATCCAAAGTCCTGTTGCTTCTGAAATGTAAACCACTGAGTCAAAGGGTATCATAAGGATACTTTTTTTCAAAGTCTTGACTGTAATAGATTCTTACTGAAAGTCAGGTTTTAATTAAAGAGTCTCCATTTCAGATGTATTCCTGTGCTCACAGGCAGCAGTCCCAAGCAGTAGGTTAATACAAGATTATGTGAGGAAGCCAGCAGTTGCTCTGCACAAAGATACATACACCTCAGGGTGTGTTTGTCCTTCTGTTACAAGCTGCATCTTAATGTTTTTTTCTATTACTGGTGATTTGAGAATTGCTTAGGCCAGCAAACATTCACCAGTAATTGCATAAAAAATAAATTTACAAGGTGACCTGTAGAAGTGTAATAAAAATGATGAGGGTCACTTATGAGAAATGAAAGAGTGGCAGAAGATGATGAATGTTTTGAAGTTTTTTTAAGATTTAATTATTTTTCTGCCTCTGTAGCTTTTCCCCCTTCCTTTCCATCCAGCATTACCAGGGTAGTAAAAGACATCACATGTGCACCAACTTAGTGGCAGCCACAGGATGATGACCTGAACTGTAGAGTCTGTGACTGTCCAAGGCTTTAGATTTTATTTTGGAGTTGTCACATGAAGAGGCTTTTCTAAAACAGCTCCTTGAATTGCAGTTTCCTTATGAACATCTTGTTTCTGTGAGTATATTTCTTTGCTCTCTGAAACTTGCTGGGTTTGTGCTCTGGCTCTGCATGAAATAGGAGGGATTTTCCTACCAAATCCCTGTCATTTATTTAGTTGGATCTTCCATGGTGGAAAAGCTTGACATGTTCCTCTCTTCTTGTCCACTTGTTTTGCAAATATGTGTGTTTTCTGGGACAGCCCAAGTCTGAGGAAGGAGGGAAGCTGCTTGCTGGTGTGGGGAAGGGATAACCCATGACTTTGGCTGAAATTTGTGCTGGCCCCTGGTTATTTTTCAGCCCAAGCTGGATGGGCTGAATTGCTTGTGACAGATGTGCAGTGATCAGCCACAGTGAGCTTGCCCAGCTCTGAAAAGGACACAGAGCTAAGGATGAAGAAGTTAAGCTTCAGAGAACTGCTGTCTACATAATTTTCAAAGTTCTGTCCACACAATTGTAACTTGTTTTAATTTATACCATATCAGATCTCCTTCATGGGAAATCATGAACATTGACTGGAGGCATTTTCAAACAAAGGAGCTTTATAAATACCTCTGATGCATTCTTCAAAATATGTACATCAACATCACCCTGCACCAGTTCATATCCATCTGCCTAAAAGAGGGAACGACCTTGTCCTTTTGCAGTGCACAAACCTCTCTGTTTATAAAACCTGTTTGGTTTGTAATTGTGAACACCCTGGCAGGTACTTTCTCCTAATCCCTGGGCAGTGGAGAGGAAAGATTCAGCGGTCACTATTGTGCAGAATTATCTCAAACACAATAGATTTTCCTCATGACAAATCACACATAATCTCCATAGCAACCTCACATAATTATGCACAAGATTTGAATGTAGCAACGAAAATAAGTGTGGCAGGAATTGTAAAGAATAGTTATATAGTGTGAGACAGATGTGGGAGTAGATTACATATAGAAGACTGAAACACAACTGTTCTCAGATGTAAAAATGAACAACAGACAGAAAGATTGCCTGCTTTCTCTTTTGGAGAGTGGTGATTAAGTCAGTATATTATCTGGAAATTGGAGATGATGGGCTCAAATATCTCCTCATAATATGGAAGTTCCTGATAATGCCATAACAGTTTGAGGAATGCCAGCAGCAGTTTTATCCCACTTTCATAAGATTATTACAGCTATAAAAATGATCTCTGAGTTGTGGATTGGCATGCAACAGCTAAATGTAGCAGGGTTTGGTTGTTGGGCTTTTTTCCCAAATTTTGTTTCAGTCTGTTTTTACAGATTTATTAAAAGGAGTTTAAAAATATTATGGGCAGTTTTGTCATCATCCTTAATTATTTATCTACATTTATATAATCTATCAATCAGTCAATCAATCAATGAATCTATTTGTTATCTATCTGTTCTTTGGAATTTGGCTGCCAATATCTTCCACATGAGCAGATTTCCATGAAAGAAGGATTTTCATATCTTTTGTTTTCAAAACTGCACAAGGATTTAGGAAGAAAATGGGGGAACAATTTTTTAAAAAGTTTTTTAATGTCTCATGCAGTGTTTTTTTATTTCTCCCAATGCTCCTGATACTTTGTACAGAATCCTAAATTAACAGCCAACCCACCTGTGAACACATTAGCAGTGTAAATGCAGCGCACAGATTATATATTCTGCTTATGTGTTCTCGTGCTGATGAACCCAATGATCTCATTGTTGGAGCCTGTCCATCTCTGAAGTGGGGGCAACTCAGAGGCCCTGAGTATTTTGAGCTTCAATGGTATTCAAGGATACTCAGCAGCAGATTCAATAATTAAATTCATGCTTCAAGGGCAATAATTCTGTGTCAGGACATATCTGTGATTAAATCATCCTGATGGTGATTTTCTTTTAATTATCATGGCCTGATCCAGAGCACCACATTTAACCTGGCTCTTTTGAACTCAGTCAGGTTGTCTCCAGCTGATTTTGACTAATGCCATAAAAACACTGGTATAATTACATTAATTAAAAGTTCAGCTAAAAATATGGGAGAATAAGATATATTAAACCAATCCATAAAATTTCATTCAACTATTTGTATTCAGCTAATGTTATGTGCTTTATTAAAATTCAAAGATTTATTTTGATCCAAAACAAATTTAAGCCATATGAATGGATAAATTCTTACTTTCAATGTTTTATGCAACTTCATTTCAAGTCTATCTTCCTCAAATACCAGATCCCATGGATAGCAGAGATAGGTTTGGAATTGCTAATGGTGTTTTTGGTTTTGCTAATGTGCTTTATTGAAGACTCCCAGTTTTGTTCATAGATGAGGAAAGATAGACCAAGAACTGACCATAATTCCTAATCCATGAGTTTTTTTCCCCCTGAGGCATTAATAATTTTTAATTGGAATAATTTTTAATGTGACATGAAACTCCCAAGACATCTCTTTGCCCCTGTACCCTCTAGAGATACCATCTTTTCCTCTTTGGATCTCCTGGATCTTTCCTTTATTTAAAAACTAAAAGTTTTGTCTTCCAAGAGCTGGTAAATATCTTTACTGCCCTTCCTGGCTAAATCACAGGTAGTGTGCCATTGTTTTGGGCACCTCAGGAACAAATTAGGGCAAAAGTTCTAATTGTGATTCCTCCTCCTGAGAAACAAAAGGTTTGTAGGACTGAAGTGTGTAGTCCAGGGTGGAATGGGCTTGGCTTGCCAACAATGAGCTCTGCTAAATCTAAGCAAGGTTTTATCCCAGGAGTTTCTGGGTTTTGAGTGCACTGACTTGCACTAATGTGAATTAGTTGTTTTGAATCCTCTTTCACAGAGCATTCAAGATTATATTACCTTCTGTTTTTAATTTATGTCACTGCTATTCAATTGTTTATTAATGTTAGGTATTAATGAGTTTTGGATTTTTTTTCTTGCATTCAATATATTGCTTTTTGTTACACTACAATTAAAATCCTTTTCAAATGAAGCAAAGGTGACTACAAGAAAATAATTGAAAGTTTGACTAAGATTTTCTAGAAATAAGGAAGCAAGCACTGCATCCTGTTGAGGTCTATTAACATTTCCTACCACAAGATGTTCTGTCTGCTAATACAAAACATAATAAGATGATTTGTCAGTAGATATATGCTGAACTTCTTATTCCACTCTCAGTCCATTTTATTTGCATATAAAGTGGTACATTGAAACCCAACAATAACTAGTCCTGAAGGAATGATATTTAAGGGGAGAATATAATTAATCTGTTCAGGTCATAAACATTTTCTTCAGGGCAATGGGCAACCATCTAAGACAACATTCATAATTATTCATGGACATTACTAAAACAGTTTAGAATGAGCTGGCAAAGCTGAGTATGGGCTAGATATTGCCATTTTCTTCCAAGGACATCTTTATGTTTGTCTTTTGCAGCTTTTTGAGGATTTTATTAATGAAAAAATTCTTCTATTTTTTGTATTTGGCTTTGTGTTGATGTTGCATTGTGTTCCACAGAGTGCTTAAACATGATGCGGGTATTGTGTTTCCCATCATTTTATGTCAGAACTCAAAAAAAGCATACAGGAATTTTGCTATTTTTCAAATATTATGACCACCTTGAATGGAAAATTGTAACAGAGTTTTTCAGCAGGTCTGCCAAATAAGAAGGTATTTTTCAAGTATGTTTCCATGCTACTTTATCTTGGGTGTCTTGGCACATATTTTTATAAACTTCAACTATTTCAGAATTCTTTGAATGTTACCTGGATGGAAGAGGAGAAGGAGGAGAGGAGGAAATTGGACAGTTTTTAAAAGAGCAAATTTCTGGTCTGCTGGATATTGTACCCTCTGTAGAACTTGAAGGATTCTGCTGTCCACTGAGTGTACTAGCTGAAGGTGCAAGGAGGGTTCATGTTGGCACCAAATAAAATTCAGAGGATGATGTGGGATAATATGCAGCAGCTATGTAAGAAAATGTGGGGGACCCTGTCCCAGCTCCCTGAGTTTACACGTACACTCATTGTGACACAGTAATTTAAAAAAAAATGAAAGATAAAAGGAAAACAATCCTAAGCAGTCACAAATTCAATAGCAGTTGCTAAACCATTGCTGTGGCATGAGTTTATTGCTGTGGCATAGGCTCAAGCCCATCTACTCAGTTCCCTTTAATACCAATGCATGTTTTTAAGGCAGCTTTATTAAATAAATGTTTTACTTCAAAATATATTTTTGAAATTAGTTTTATTTGATTAGACACAAAAGGGCCAACAGATAATGTATAAACCTAGAAAGGAAGTACAATGAGACACTTCTGAGGCATTGTATTACCTTGTGATTAACCACACACAGATATCACAGAAAAGTAACAGTCACAAGAGTGAACTTGAAATAAATGGTAATTACTGATCACAGTACAATGCAAACCTGTCTTATGTTGATTAAGTGTAACTAATTTATGTGAGTTTATCATCTTTATAATTGATTTTAGCTATTTTGTGGATGCTGCTAAAGAAAACAACAGCCCACATTTACCAGGCAGGAACCACTCAGTTATTGCAGATACAGCAAGAGATCCAATTTGGTCTTTAAAGTCCAGATTTGCTTTAATCTCAGCTTTAATTTGTTCCCAACAAATTCAAACTGCTCATAGGAGCACTGTCAAAGGACTGGCCACAGCTGATGATCAATTTGTCATGCTCTTATTATCACTGCACTTCGACTTGGAGGAAAAGCAGAGTTTGGTTTGAGCTTGATAGGCAGAGGAACCAAAAGCTGCATATCTCTGTCATAAGGCAGATGGGCTGGTGTCAGCATGTGCATTTTGCTCTGGGAGAGAGGGAAAGACTGTGCAGCCACCCTGCATGATTCACAGCATTTTCCTCCAGATTGGATTTTTAATAATCAGACATCTAATTGGCCAAGCAGACAGCTGCTCAGACAAAAATGAGAAGGCTGTAGGGGCAGAGCTGTCTTTCTGAAGGCCACAAAACTATTTGGGATTTAGGCCTTCTCTGAAAATGTGTTTCTAATTTTGTCATATCTGTGAGAAAAAAATTCTGAGCCTAGGCGGGATGGAGTGAAATGTTTTACTTTTTATATATATATATATAGGGTTCATGCTCCTAATGGCTTTAAAAAATGTAATCACATTTATCCTGTGGGCTCTTCATGTTGTCTCACTCTTGGTTTTCTACTGACACCTGTTCAGCTGTGTGCTCAGCACCTCT
Source organism: Taeniopygia guttata (assembly GCF_048771995.1). Lineage (NCBI taxonomy): Eukaryota > Metazoa > Chordata > Aves > Passeriformes > Estrildidae > Taeniopygia > Taeniopygia guttata. The sequence goes on along the minus strand of NC_133032.1, from coordinate 32,503,971 downwards.
CCCTGAGCAGGTGAGCAGTTCTGATACTGCTGATTGCCATCCATGGAGGGACTCCCCTTGTCTCATCTCTCTGCTCTGCCCTCTGTGATGGGATTTTACCTTCCTGATGAGAAATCAAGCCCTCAGAGTAAATGCAGCGGGGTGGGTTGCAGGAAGCAAATGGCAGAGCTGGCAAGGAGAAGGCAACAGGATTTTCCATTGGCTCCCTCTCTGCAAATTTCCACTGGGATAAGGAGAGCTGCAGCAGCAGTAAAATTCATTGCATCTGGAGCAGCTCTGTGGAAGGAGGATTTCTGTCTGTGGTGTGACAGGAGAGGCATGGCCTGGAGAAAATCAGTGATGAGGCAATTGAGAGCAGTGAGCTGCTCCTACAAAGTGCAAACTTTTCAATCACCATTGTGGGCAGATAATAAGAATCTTTTCATTTATACTGTAGAAACACGTTCAAGGCAGCAGCAGAGGTGTAATAATAGACTTTGCTTCTGGAGCTGACAGCAGGGGATTGAGATAATCCTCAGGCAAATACTGGTCTCTGTGATTTCCCCTCTTATTTTAAGAAAGGTCCTATTTCTTTCCTTAAATCTGAGGCCCGATTGAACTTCCTGAAATCTCAAGCCTTCAGTGGAAGAGCTGGATGGAGCCAGGAGTTCAGGCACCTCCTGCCTAAAGCCTAAACCTACCCCACACCACTGGCAGTGACAGAGTTTATAGAAATGGGATTTTACAGGAAAAGGCCACCTCCCCTTTGCCAGCCCCAGGTCCCTCGATGCGTTCCCATCTACCCTGTTCTTGTCCTGCTGGAAAGACACAGCAGTGCAATATAATGAACAGAAAATGTTAAATGCTTAGATAAAAAGGAAAATTCACCTGTATTCAGTCTACCTTTTAAGTACCATGAATTTCCCTGAGAGAAATTGAATGGTTGTTTAAGGGATTCAGGTATTTCCCAAAGTCCTGCAGTAAAACTTATCTTCTGCAAGACCAGCACTACTGAAATGAGAGGACCCTGAGTTCTTCAGCTCTGTTCTCTCTTCATCACCATCTTTAATGTTTTTTACTCTGAAGAAATGGGAAGAGATCATCAGGCACCTAAATTTTGGGAATGTAGGAAGATGGAAGACTGACTTCTGCTTGGAAGTCTGGGGGATATCCCAGATTAAAAGCCTTCCAGGAGAGGTCAGCTGTGAAGGGTGTGCTCACTTGTAATGGAGTTCTCTTGAGAAATTTAAAGTCCCTCCTGAGACCCTGATGATCTGCCTTCGGTGTTTCTTTCTGAATGCCTGCACTTTATTACCTCCTAAGGAGCTCCCAGGGCTCCCAGTGAAATTTGTTCAAGTGTTTGCAATCACACCAACCCACCCACCCAGCCCCATGAAGTCATGCTCAAAAACTGCAGGATGTCAAGTGTCGTTGGCATTCCTTCATTGCCTCCAGAGCCCAGGATCCTCCTGCTGGCCCTGACCCAAGACCAGGCTTATTTATGACTTACAACTAGAGCAATGTATGTGGTTTTTATTAAGCAAAAACCCAGGGGACTAGTTTTCAAGTGAAGCAAAAAAAAAATTATGCACAGGAGCCTAAGTATCAGTCATTTCTGTAACATACCAGGCTCTCCAGTAAATCATAATGCAATTGATGCATTGCATAGTTTGTGCTACAGACTAATCATGTCAAGGTGGCTGAAATGGGCTCTTCATTCATTTATAGCTTTTTCTGTGTTGTCAAGGATCTAATGCATTCAGTTTAGCTATAATAAGGATGAAATGCATAGTTATTTTAAACGGAAACCACTTTTATGTAATCAAAACACTTTTGGTGAAGTAAAAATTTTGAAGTGTTTATGGTTCAGATGAGCTGCATGACTATTACTCCTGGTCTTGCTGTTTCAACCATTTTACTGACAGTGGCTGGTTATTCTTGCAGGTATGAGGCTGAATTTTGCCTTACATCACTGGAGTTGACTCCTGGACAGTTAATGATAAAAATTTTACGGCAATAACATTGTCACTTGTAAACTAACACAAATGTTCTAAGTAACACCCAACACCATGTGAAGGTTTGAAGTTAAGCACCCACTTAGTTTAATAGCTTTATTTGTTTCATTTAGCCCCTAGAAGCCATCATTGACACTGGACCATTGCTTTTAACTGCCTCACTTAAAAAGCACATTTCAAAGTCTGTAATTGTTTATGGGGTTCGTGATCATTAAAACATTGGTTGTACAACTGATATAGAGAATTTTTTTTTACACTTTTTTAATTTTCAGCCTGGCAGGTAACACTCAAGTGAGCTGTCCCATGGAAAACAGATTTTCATAGTCAGGTTTCTTAGGCGGGGCAGAGGCAGAGAGTAGCTGTGGAGTCACTGGTATTTAATGTGAGCTGGCAGGAGCACAGCTGGCCCTGACATGTGTCACAACACATAGAGCCAGCATGTGCATGGAAGGCAGCTCTAGTGATTGGGGAGGTCCAGCACTGAAATAAGCTTTGGCCTCTTTATTCTCTCTCTGTGCATCTGTTCTTGGCATGAAGGTGTGTTTAGCTCCCTACAGAAAGGGATCCTTTCATGAACATATTTTCACTCACTGCCCTGGGACATTGTGATCTCTTTCAGGACAATCCTGTTTTTTTTTTTTCCAGCAAAATCTATTCTCATACAAACCTGTACATAAACTGCCTTCATTTAGATACACAGTCTCTAATCATTTCGCTCTGCCTAAAGAAGAATAAGCTCCTTTAAATAGAAACTTGTGTTTAAAACATCTTGGATAAACTTCCTGCTTAAAAATTCCTACAAAATACACTGAGGTGATACAAACTACATGAAATAATGCAAGTGGAAAGTTCTTGATACTCAGTGTCAGGCATAAAATGTGCTCAGGCTGCCAGCTGTGCACCTGCATCCACAGGGGACACCTGTGGATTGCACAGCCACTGAGATGTCACTCCAGCTTTCTGCAGAATTATTTCCCCTTTTTGTTATGTGGAAATTCCGTTGACATCTCTAACTTTGTGAGTGTTCTCATTGACTCCCTGCTCTCATTACTTATCACCATTTATTTGGGTAATTGAGCAGTAATTATGCAATGAAAGCTGGTGCAGTAGGTTCCATAGGTTGGCACAAGGGTGCATTGACTTGGGAGACAATTACCCAGAACTGGTTAACAAAAACCTGCCAAACACCAGCAGCAGGTTCTTGGCAAGCAGAATGGAGTACGGAGAACCCAGGGATGCAATTTATCCACGGCTTGTCTTCACCCTCAAAGGTGGGGGAAGTTAGCTCTCAATAGAACCACCATGCAGGTGAAGTTTGTTCCATGTTTACCTTGTTCTGGGCAGCCAGGCAACAGGAGGTGTGGTATTAAATCCTCCAATAAATTAATCTTCACTGGCATAATGCTTCCCTACTCTTTCATTTCTCATCCCCTTTGCAGCTTGCTTGTTTCCATGTATGCAGAAGAGAAGCATTTATAATATGAAAGTGAAATGCAAAACCTCATCAAAGCTCACGCACTCCGTTGCATTGGTACCCCAGACCACTAAACATTTAATAAATAACACTGTGACACTGCCTTTTTTCCTTTTGGAAAATAATTATTAGAAAGTAAGTTCTGGTAAAAGGTCTCAGATTTTTTGATGTACTAAGATTTATAAAGTAATTTAGAGATGTAAAGAACTGGATACATTCTAAGTGTTATTATTCATGACTAATCAACCAAACAATTAACATAAAGAATGGCAGTCCTCTTACTTGCACTTTTGATGTTAAATGAAGGGAGACCAATGATACATAATGAATGAAGATAAAGCCAAATGAATTTCTGAATTTTGTTTGTAGATGAGTAGATACATCAAACGGCCATCTGCCCATAGAGAAAGGATTAGATGTCTGCTGCCACTTTCATTCACAGCTGACAAAGGAAGGGAAATACAGTATTTCTCTTCTGTAGTCTCAGGACAAATGTGTTGTAGATATGAGTCTGATAATTCTTGTGACTCAATATTAGAAGACCATAAAAAGTTAGAAACTGAGGATACAAAGTTGCATGTCAAGAGCCATAGTGAACCTCATGAACTTTAACAGGACAGACTGAAAGGTCTGTGGTTCACTAATCAAAGTGGATGTAACCCTGACTCTGGAATTAAAAGTCAGCTTTTCAAGAGAGTTTCTATAGAGAGTTTTTCTAGAGAGTTTTCAGAAAAGAAAAACAGACGAGAAAGAGAATATAAACAATGAAATGAAATGAAATGAAATGAAATGAAATGAAATGAAATGAAATGAAATGAAATAATGAAATGAAATGAAATGAAATGAAATGAAATGAAATGAAAATACATCCATATGCTATAGATTTTGGCAACTCACATCCAAAATGACTTTGAATGGAAGAAGCCTGGCATGTACATTATCACTGAATCTTTTGGTACATCTCAGTGAAGACCATATGCTGTATCACAGTTTAGGAAAGATTTTATAGGTCAAGCTGTTAAATACCAATTTGGTTCATAGGCTGCAATTTTGAACAGTTACCTCTGCAGAGTATTTCAATCTCATTAAAAATTAAAAGCCCTTGTTTTTAGCAGATCACATGAAGGAAAACATTTAGTCTGTTCTGCAATGTTCCTTCTCCGCCTCTGATAAATTCTCAGCTAGCAAGAACAAGTGTATTTGGGAAAGTATGCACTGAATGTTCATGCAACACCATGCACACTTGTGGTAAAACAAAAGTGAGGAAAGGCTGTCCATGATACAAAACACTGCAAATAGAATTTGGGAATTTTTTATTTTAACAAGCGGCACAAATCTAGTTTTCTTCACCCAGTTTTCCTTGCATGTTTTTATGTTGTATATATAGATATAAATTTAAATTTAAATTAATTTAAATGCTAAATTGCAGCCACTATGGATGTTGTACACTGTGTAATACATGTCACCTGCAGCCTTCAGAACTGAAGAAGGATTCAGGTCCTTTCTGAATCCTGCCAAACACTATCAGCAAGTAAACCGTGTTTTTATCTTCACCACTAAAGGCATTGCTGCTGCAGGGTTGATTGGTGACTGGTTGTGAGCTGCTGCTGAAGGAGCAGTCTGCACACTGGGTCTGAGTGGGGAAGGTGGTCAGAAATAAGGTCACTTGTTTTGGGAATACTTGATTTATATATTTGAGAATATAATCTCAGTCTCTCTCTTCAGTGCAAGCTTGCACAGAGTTACATTTTCCTAATGTTCATTCATTGAAAGTTTGTGTGGTTTTTTAGGATATAGAAGATGGCAAAAGTATAATTATTACCTGAGTAAAGAGATTCTAGACCTTTGTGATCTATCCAACATGGTTAACATAAGACAAATACTTAGAAAATGCCAATAAATTAAGAGTTTTCTTCTAGTATTTTCATATGAAACACTAAATGTAGTGCTTCATTGAAAAAATGGCTTTGCTGCTTGCACTTGCATGCTTTGTTAGAAATAAAAATATGTATAAAGATTGTTTTCTTCTAAAATCCCACAGTTGCATAGACAGTGCCTCCTAAATGTGTTTGTAGATGATCCCTATTTTAAATGTTAACTAACTGTTTAATTTATGTTAGGGAAAATAATTCTGCTTTACTGTTGTTGTTATTATTGGCTGGGATCATACTGTAGTAAAAATTGAGAACACTTCTCTTTTAATTCCTGAAATAATGCCCAGTACTGAGGTTGCTGATCCTTTCCTTACAACTGATTTGAGATCCTCTTCCCTAAATCTTAGGATACTGATCAGTCCTGTTAGAAACTTCCTTTCAGAATAAGTGGAAGATTAATTTGTTTTCTTAAATTTAGTCATAACTCTGCCCTTTTCCTTTCAAGTGTTTATATATGTTTTCTTCACTTCTGTGGGAAAAATACTTTCTAAATAGCAACAGACTTATGAGAAACAAACTTTGTATATTAAGAACTACTGATGCGTAGTGCACCTCTACATCCTTTTGTGGGTATATATATCTATATCTATATCTATATCTATATCTATATCTATATCTATATCTATATCTATATCTATCTATCTATATATATATATGTATAAACAGTTTGTGAATTTGTTTCCTTTGTTGCTTTTGGCCAGCTGCAGAGTAAATCTCCAGTTTTTTTATTGATAACTGGAAACTGCAGAGAGGAAAAGCATCTGACATTGTGCAAATAAAATACCTGTCCCTTTGTCAGACAGCTTTACAGCCACATAAAAACACACAAAAGGAGTGAAAACAACTGCTCAAATGTAGAGCAGACTTAAATCTTGTTTCAATAAAGCTGAAAAGTATTAACTGACTCCTGGAGTAAGGGGGGAGAGGGAGAACATAATGTTTTGAGGGGTCTTGTGCTGGAGCTGGAGCACATTGTTCACTTAATTTCCAGTGATCAGATACAGTTTTGGGAAAGGCACTCAGGTTTGGCATCTTTCCCTGTGCTTAACAGGCACTGAAGGTGACATCC